>NC_061094.1:71809429-71841929 GCF_015104395.2 Macrobrachium nipponense | reverse complement strand
ACATATGAAGACTCGTGATACTAAGAGAATTTTTAATAATAATAATAATAATAATAATAATAATAATAATAATAAATAAGTGTTGCAGAGGTATTAGTAGTGGAAGTAGCAGTATCTAAAGACTAGCACAACCAGCGAACGTAATTTCAACGGTGCTAGAAACCGGTATAAATCAATCGAGAGAATTTAGAAAAAAAAGTAAAAAATAAAATAAAATAATATAAACTGGTTCGCAAATCGCTAGAATTAAAAAAAAAAAAAATAAAAATAAAATAAAAAAACCGGTTCGCCTCAAGGGGGGGGGGGGGGGGGGGGGGGACACTATATGAACATCGAGATATAGTAATACTCGAACTATACGCGGCACTATACTAAGCACCATAATCATGATGATGTCTAACCCCCAGGGGGCGGGTGGTTGGCGGATTGTGCCCCCGTGGAAGATGATGGGAATAAAAAAAAGCCTTCATCATTTATCTCGTCCCATCCTCTTTCTTTATTTCTTCTTCTTCTCCTTCTAACTGAAATGTGCTCTCCCCATCACCAACAACATAAACCAAATACAAAACTCTAACCCAAATCAGAACATTCATTATAAAAAAAAAGAATTCATTATACAAAAAATTCTTAATGAAAAAAAAATCATAATAAAAAAATTAATAAAAAAAAAATTCATACAAAAAATCTCATAATGAAAAAATCAAAAAATAATAAACAATTCATAATGTTCATACAAAAATTCATAAAAATAGAATCATTACATTCATAAGAGAATTCATACAAAAATTCATAAATAAAAAAAGAATTCATTAAAAAATTCATAAGAAAAAAAAGAATTCATACAAAAATTAAAAAAAAGAATACATACAAAAATTCATAAAAAACAAAATTCATTCAAAAATTCATAAATAAAAAAGAATTCATAAAAAAATTCATAAAAAACAGAATTCATACAAAAATTCATAAATAAAAAAGAATTCATACAAAAATTCATAAATCAAAATGAATTCATAAATAAAATTCATATAAAAGAATTTCGTACAAAAATTCATAAAATAAAAAAAGAATTCATACATAAATTCATAAAAATAGTATTAATACAACAATTCATAAATAAATAATTCATAAAAAATTCATTAAATATCAGAATTCATAAAAAAGAATTCATACAGAATTCATACAAAAAATCATAATAAAAAAGAATTCATACAAAAATTCATAAATCAAAAAGAATTCATAAATAAAATTCATATAAAAAGAATTCGTACAAAAATTCATAAATAAAAAAGAATTCATACATAAATTCATAAAAATAGTATTAATACAACAATTCATAAATAAATAATTCATAAAAAAATTCATAGATAAAAAAGAATTCATACAGAAATTCATAAAATAAAAGAATTCATACAAAAATTCATAGATAAAAAAGAATTCATACATAAATTCATAAAAAAAAGAATTCATACAAAAATTCATAAATAAAAAATTCTTACAAAAATTCATGAGAAAATAATTGATAAAAAAATCATAAATAAAAAGAATTCATAAAAAAAGAATTCGTACAAAAATTCATAAATAAAAATGAAATCATACATAAATTCAGTAACAAAAAATTCATACAAAAATTCATAAATAAAAAATATCATAAAAAATTTCATAAAAAACAGCATTCATACAAAAATTCATAACTAAAAAAAGAATTCATACAAAAGTTCATAAACAAAATATTCATACAAAAATTCATAAAAATATAATTCATACAAAAATTCATAATTAAACAAGAATTCTTACAAAAAAATCATAAATAAAAAAGAAATCATAAAAAATTCATAAAAAACGGTATTCATAAAAAAAATCATAAATAAAAAAGAATTCATACAAAAATTCATAAATAAAAACGAATTCATACATAAATTCATGATAATCGTATACACTGACGTCACAAAAACATAGGTCACGGAGGTATATACGAGTCTTATGACGGGACAGCAGCAGCAGCAGCAGCAGCTTCGAGGGGACCCCTAGGGACACGCCCCGTCACTCCCCAACCCCGCACCCTACCCCATCCCGTCTCCGTTCCTCTTTCTATGCAAAGCCGAGAAGATAACAGTATGCATTTGCTACGTAATCGTCCGCTTCTAACAATGATTCCACTCAAACGTCCAAAATCCTCTTCTACTCGCGGGCGAGCAATCTTTGCACTCTCCTACTCTCGCACAACGAGTGAATAATCTTTGCACTCTCTTACTACTCTCGCACAAAGAGTGAACCATATCTGTGAACTCGCGTAAATTTGGAAAATAGTGTTCATACGACGGTTTTTGGATATTTGTAAAACTTTCTTCACTTTATATTTTGGATTTGATGTACGGCTGGATGAGAGAAGAGGAGAGAAGATGGAGAGATGAGAGAGAGAGAGAAAGAGAGAGAGAGAGAAAGAGAGAGAGAGAGAGGAGAGAGAAATATATATATATATATATATATATATATATATTATATGTAATATATATATATATATATATATATATATATATATATATATATATAATATATATATAAATATATATAACATACCCTCGCTCACACTTGCATATCTTGACCTCAGTAAAAAAAAATATAAATTACATTCTATATCATACGTATACAAACAAATGCATGCACATTATTATACACACACAGATTTTATATATATTATATATATTATATATATATATATATATATATATATATTATGTATATATATTTTTTTTTAGGTGAAAGTTTTACACTACCGTGACACAACAAAGATGACATCCACACCGTTACCATAGGTCTTTGTTCAGCTCGTGAACAATGCATCTCTCTCGCTCTGCACAGAATGGATTCACTTGTCCATGCATAAAATGCATTCACTTGTCCATCACTCCCGTTGCTTAACCTACGACAAACTAAATACAATTCTGCGATGGCAATTTCTTATCGTTTATTTGCTTGCGTGATCTTTTGTGTGAAGTGGTCAAGAAATAATGTGTTCTCTCTCTACCTTTTCAGTTATGTTTGTATTTATCTCACTTTCTTTTATTCCCACATCTCTTCTCTTTACCTTTTATCGTATTTATTATCTCATTTTCTTTTATTCCCTTCTCTTCGATCCTAGCCTTCTCTAAAATTTTGCATTCCAAATTTATCAAGGCTATGCAAAAGGTTTTTGAAGTCACGGACAAAACGGGCGTATATAAATATATAGAATAACTGAAACTTTGGAAGGTTTGACTTTCAAGTCAATGGCCCCTGTGGTGGGCTTGTTCCATACGAATAAGGTTCATCTTCTGAATAATAAATAATAATAATAATAATAATAATAATAATAATAATAATAATAATAATAAACACTAGATGCTGAAGTAGCCCCAGGACTCATGCAGAAGAGTGTGCTCCTGGAAAAGGCGCACATAGTAAGAAAAGTGATGGACTTCTAAGGAGGAGGCAGGATGCAACCCGGAAACTCCACACTATAAAAACCACCCAGTCTACAGGATGACTGTGATAAGAAAAAAAAAAATAATAATACTTATAATACTGTTGAATAAAATGGCAGAATTTAGCGATTTAATCTTATTTATTATATTTTCTATTTTTTCTGATTGATATATAAGATTAATTCGCCCCTGAATTCTGCTATTTTATTCAACAGAATTTGTTTGAAAGACGGACTTCTCCTTCTTCTTCTTAAAAAGAATATTAATAATAACAATAATGTTGAATAAAATGGCAAAATTCAGCGAATTAATCTTATATATTATCTTTTCTATTTTTCTTATCATTACTCGCTTTTCTGGCTCAGCGATACTTCTTAATAATTGGCCAATATTCATATTGGGAGTAATGCTGAAAGTGGTATTTATTCAGCAGAATTTGTTTAAAAAAAAGAGGGTCTTCAAAAAAAATAATAAAAAAGTAATAATAATAATAATAATAATAATAATAATAATAATAATAATAATAATAATAATAATAATTAATAATAATACACAGAAAACAAATAACTTGGTATATGCAGGAGCAAGATTAGTAGCAGAACTAATGGGGATTCGAACACCAACACCACCAGCACAACCAACCCAACAGAAACCAAAACAGCAACCTCCTTGGAAAAGGCGCCTGGAAAAGCAAATCATGGTGATGAGATCTGACTTGAGTAAACTGAAAGAGATGGCAGAAAAAAGGCTAAGAAGCAAGAAAACAAGGGAGGAACTCAACGAGAAATACAAAGTACAGGAGAGGGCACTAAACAACACAATAGAAGATGTAAAACAGAGGCTTAAGGCCAAAGCACATAAGATCCAACGGTGCATGAAACAGGAATAAGGGATACCAACAGAACAAACTATTCGGAACCAACCAGAAAAGACTATACAGCCAACTAAGAGGGGAAGACAACCACCCAGAAATTCCTGAAGCCGAACCAAGTAAGAGACTCTGGGAAAACATCTGGAGCAATCCGGTATCACACAACAAACATGCAACATGGCTCCAGGAAGTCAAGGAAGAAGAAACAGGGAGAATAAAACAAAGATTCACAGAGATCACGACAGACACAATCAGACACCAACTAAAGAAAATGCCAAACTGGAAAGCCCCAGGTCCCGATGAAGGTCCATGGATACTGGCTCAAAAACTTCAAGGCCCTACACCCACGAATAGCAGAACAAACTCCAGCATTGTATCTCAAATCACCATGCACCCAAATGGATGACCACAGGAAGAACATCCTTAGTACAAAAAAACAAGAGTAAGGGAAATATAGCCAGTAACTACAGGCCTATCACCTGCCTACCAATAATGTGGAAGTTACTAACAGGTATCATCAGTGAAAGGCTATACAACTACCTAGAGGAGACAAACACCATCCCCCACCAACAGAAAGGCTGCAGAAGGAAGTGTAGGGGCACAAAAGACCAGCTCCTGATAGACAAAATGGTAATGAAGAACAGTAGGAGAAGGAAAACCAACCTAGCATGGCATGGATAGACTATAAGAAAGCCTTCGACATGATACCACACACATGGCTAATAGAATGCCTGAAAATATATGGGGCAGAGGAAAACACCATCAGCTTCCTCAAAAATACAATGCGCAACTGGAATACAATACTTACAAGCTCTGGAATAAGACTAGCAGAGGTTAATATCAGGAGAGGGATCTTCCAGGGCGACTCACTGTCCCCACTACTCTTCGTAGTAACCATGATTCCCATGACAAAAGTACTACAGAAGATGGATGCCGGGTACCAACTCAAGAAAAGAGGCAACAGAATCAACCATCTGATGTTCATGGACGACATCAAGCTGTATGGTAAGAGCATCAAGGAAATAGATACCCTAATCCAGACTGTAAGGATTGTATCTGGGGACATCAGGATGGAGTTTGGAATAGAAAAATGAGCCTTAGTCAACATACAAAAAGGCAAAGTAACGAGAACTGAAGGGATAAAGCTACCAGATAGGAGCAACATCAAACACATAGATGAGACAGGATACAAATACCTGGGAATAATGGAAGGAGGGGATATAAAACACCAAGAGATGAAGGACACGATCAGGAAAGAATATACGCAGAGACTCAAGGCGATACTCAAGTCAAAACTCAACGCCGGAAATATGATAAAAAGCCATAAAACACATGGGCAGTGCCAGTAATCAGATACAGTGCAGGAATAGTGGAATGGACGAAGGCAGAACTCCGAAGCATAGATCAGAAAACCAGGAAGCATATGACAATACACAAAGCACTACACCCAAGAGCAAATACGGACAGACTATACATAACACGAAAGGAAGGAGGGAGAGGACTACTAAGTATAGAGGACTGCGTCAACATCGAGAACAGAGCACTGGGGCAATATCTGAAAACCAGTGAAGACGAGTGGCTAAAGAGTGCATGGGAAGAAGGACTAATAAAAGTAGACGAAGACCCAGAAATATACAGAGACAGGAGAATGACAGACAGAAAAGAGGACTGGCACAACAAACCAATGCACGGACAATACATGAGACAGACTAAAGAACTAGCCAGCAATGGCTAATGGCACAGAGGGGAGAGCTAAAGAAGGAAACTGAAGGAATGATAACAAGCAGGCACCAAGATCAGGCCCTAAGAACCAGATATGTTCAAAGAACGATAGACGGAAATAACAGCTCTCCCATATGTAGGAAGTGCAATACGAAAAAATGAAATACCATAAACCACATAGCAACGAATGCCCGGCACTTGCACAGAACCAGTACAAAAAGAGGCATGATTCAGTGGTAAAATAAAAGCCCTCCACTGGAGCCTGTGCAAGAAACATCAGCTACCTTGCAGTAATAAGTGGTACGAGCACCAACCTGAGGGAGTGATAGAAAACGATCAGGCAAAGATCCTCTGGGACTATGGTATCAGAACGGATAGGGTGATACGTGCAATTAGACCAGACGTGACGTTGATTGACAAAGTCAAGAAGAAAGTATCACTCATTGATGTCGCAATACCATGGGACACCAGAGTTGAAGAGAAAGAAAAAATGGAAAAGTATCAAGATCTGAAAATAGAAATAAGAAGGATATGGGATATGCCAGTGGAAATCGTACCCATAATCATAGGAGCACTAGGCACGATCCCAAGATCCCTGAAAAGGAATCTAGAAAAACTAGAGGCTGAAATAGCTCCAGGACTCATCCGAAGAGTGTGATCCTAGAAACGGCACACATAGTAAGAAAAGTGATGGACTCCTAAGGAGGCAGGATGCAACCCGGAACCCCACACTATAAATACCACCCAGTCGAATTGGAGGACTGTGATAGAGCAACAAAAAAAAAAAAAAAATAAAATAATAATAATAATTACTCGTTGCCTGCTGCTATTCGTCTCCTGCCTCTGGAAACAGATTTTATTTTCGTCACTAAACTAAATCAAAACACTTTCAAACCGCCTCTCTCTCACTCTCTCTCTCTCTTCTCTCTCTCTCTCTCTCTCTCTCTCTCTTCTGTGTTGTAAGTCAAAACCTGCATCTGCTTTCGTCAAAAGCAACACATCTGAAATACAATGAGAATAACTTCGTTTACCCAATGTTGCCACTACAGGCTCAGCATCGCCTGCCCTTTGTAACATAACATTGGAATATGAATGTGTTGAATATTCAACTCTCGCCGTAAAGCAAGCTTTTAGCAAAATGAAAGATGGAAGTATATTTCAAAAGGTCTTCAATTCAAATGTTTGTTTGTATGGAGTTTTTACGTTGCACGGAACCAGTATGGTTATTCAGCAACGGGACCAACAACGGCTTTATACGTGACTTCCGAACCACGTCGAGAGTGAACTTCCATCACCAGAAATACACATTTCTCACACATCAATGGAATGCCCGAGAATCGAACTCGCGGCCACCGAGGTGGCAGGCCAAGACCGTACCGATCGCGCCACTGAGGCGCGTATTTCCATTCAAATAAAACAATGAAATGCAGGTGACCGCCTTGGGCAGCCATGACATCCCATTTTTTTCCCCTTAACAAACGTAAAAAAAAGCGAATTTCCACAGAAGACAGAATAAACAAGGAATTTAAAGAACAAACGAAGAGAAACTTCTTTTAGAAAAAACGCAACGTAAAAACAAAGCAAGCTTCACTAGAAGGAACAACAAACAAGGAACAAACAAAGAGAAAGCTCCCAAAAATTTCAGTTTGTTTCTCCAAAAAAAAAAAAAAGAAAAAAAAAAAAAAAATTACCCATCAACGTGAAAATAAAGCAAGCTTCCAAATAAGAACGAAAAAACAATGAAAAATGAGAAATCTAAAAAAACAAAGATTTGTTTAAAAAAATAAGTCTTACCCATCAACGCAAAAAACAAAGCAAGTCTCACGAAAAGGCAGAATAAACAAAACACAAAGAAAAAACGCAAAAGTAGCATTTGAGAAACAAAGGACAAACGAAGAAACTTTAAAAAAAAAATAAAAAAGAAAATAAAAAAGCAAAACGTCGCATTTGGGAAAAAAAGAAAAAAAAAGAAAAAAATTCCCAAACGTCGCATTTGAGAAAGAGAGAGGGAAAAAAGACGTTAGCATCTAAAAAAAAAAAAAAATAGGTTAAAAGAATAAAAATGGCGAAATGTCGCATCTGAGAATCAAAAACCAAAATACTTAAAAAAACACACACACGAAAAACGTCGCATCTAAATAAAATAGTATAAAATAAATAAAAATCACAAAACGTCGCATCTGAGTTACAAAGAACAAAAAAAAGAAACTTAAAAAATGCGAATGTCGCATAAAAGAAAGAGAAAAATGAGAGAGAGAGAAAGGGTATTACAGGAGCCGCGTGCAGAAAGGGTTACACAGAGCGAACATCAAACGGCTCGGAACCTATTATTGACACCGGCCTTGATAGAGCCAGACGTGAAAGCGTCACACTCACTAATGGACTTATTGCAACGGCACTATAGTGGCGGCCTGTGCACTTGCTGCCTTTGATTTGCTTAGTCGCGATATTGTTTGGTTAATACAACTGGATTTCTTTATTTTATTTTTATTTTTCTTTAACTCACGGTCTGGATAATGTAATGCAGGTGAATCGATGTTAATAATAATAATAATAATAATAATAATAATAATAATACCATATACATATGCACGCACGCATGCACATAATTTATCTACACACACACACACACACACACACACACACACACACATATATATATATATATATATAATATATATATATATATATATATATATATATATATATATACATATATATATATATATATATATATATATATATATTATATACCCATACAGATATATATATATTATGTATGTATATATATATATATATATATATATATATATATATACATACATAATATATATATATACTTCCCTCCTTTCTCTTACCATCATCTCCCTCTGCCTATACTTCCTCTTATGCAGAATTCCTCAGTTCCACATCTTTCGAATCCACTTCCTCTTATTTGCAGAATTCCTTAGTTCCATCATTGAAAAATACTTCCTCTTATTTGCAGATTCTTCAGTTCCACATCTTTTGAATATACCTCCAATCTGCAGATTCCTCAGTTCCACATACACAGATTCTGTCAAGAGTCACCTCACGTGTCTCAATATAGCAAAACCCTATTAAGTTACAACAAACCCCAACTGCGGTTTCCATCTCAGAAACCACGGCATAACCAACAGACACGTTTCCCCGCGTATGATAGCTCCAGTAAAACTATATATACGTATAACATGACAAGTCAGATCTGTTGTAGAACGACGTTCGTATAATATTTGATTGGTTTTAGTTCCCCTAGGGGAGAATTAATAGTCTGTGTACTTGTGTGTATATATTTGTTTTTTTCGATGCATATAATAGTATATATATATATATATATATATATATGTATATATATATCTATATATATCTATATATATAATATATATATATAATATATAATACATTAAGGGCCGGAGCTGGAGCTCAAAGAAGATTTATTCCGAATGAAGTAGTAGGGAAAGGCATCCTCAATCTTTCAACAGTTTATTCATGGCCGACGTTTTCGCGACGAATTCCAGGTCGCATTTTCAAGGCTAAAAATATATATAAGTTTTACGAACATTTATAATTGATTCTAATAATTTACATTAAAAATGTCATGGCAACAGCTCTCAATACATGTAAAGTAAAAGTTTAAAGGTAAAAGGTAACAGGTAAAAGGTAAAAGGTAAAGTTAAAACGTTAAAATTAAAAGTTAAAAGTTTAAAAGTTACAAGTTAAAGTTAAATTGAACAGCACCTTCAATTCAGACTATTAAAAGTACGGACTTCATAAAATTTCAGAAAGCACTACTATACAAAAGAAAGAGTACACTGACACAATATAGGTAACAAAGAGAAAAAACAGTGAGGCAGACAAGCTGCCGCAAAACTAAGGCTAAATGACGAATTTTACAGAGGACGTTTTGGGTATTAACGACGGTACAGTCTTTTTAATATGATAAGATTCTAAAATTGTCAGGTTGTTGTTGCTTCCGCAGTTGGCCCAATCATAGCAAAAGTCCTTGCTGTCATATATGTTTTTACATGTTTTTTGAGTGATTCGTATATTGGATTTGTTCTGGATTTGATAACCTACTACCTGTTCTGATGGCTTATGCCCCTTTGGGATATCAATTCGAACCTTCACACCTCCTCGTGATCCACGTATGTCCCTTAGTCACATCTCGGGCAGTATATTTATATACGACGCTGGACAAAGGGCAGATTAGGACTGAGTCGGTCTTTGACTCTAAACGCGATCCAATGGTTAAGGGATTTTTGGGGTATAATTTTCAAGTCCACAGGCCGAAACAAGCTTTTTGAATAGTGGATGTGCAGTTCTCCTAAGTGTATCATCAGCCAAGAAAAGGGAAACTTGCAAACATCTTAGTCTCGATAACAGTAGAGTACCGGTGTTGAATGCACCATTTTTCTCTGTCAGCAGTTTGTTTAGCAGATCTGAAAAAAAGTCGTGAAAGGAAAAACAATTATTATTAAACATTTCACCAGAAAGGATATTTCGTCGTGAAAGGCTTATCCAGTTTTGATGAGTGAGTATAAGCTCTATGGAGGAGGGTTAAATA
Source organism: Macrobrachium nipponense (assembly GCF_015104395.2). NCBI lineage: Eukaryota > Metazoa > Arthropoda > Malacostraca > Decapoda > Palaemonidae > Macrobrachium > Macrobrachium nipponense. The sequence continues at coordinate 71,831,293 of NC_061094.1, read as the reverse complement.
GAGTTCCGTTTAAATTAAAGAAACACGAACTATAAAAATTCATTCCCAACCAGTAACATTGTTTTTTCTTTATACACACCTGTGTAAAAAGCCTGAGTCCTCTCCTGGAAACAATAGATCAAGGAAGGGAGAGCCTGTTATTTACGATCTTTCTCCATAGTAAACCTTATGTTTTGGAATGTTGTCGGTTTTGACGAACTCCAGAAAGGACTCTGGCAAGCATTCATACCGAAACAAGGCGAACGTTGTCGTCACGAATCTCCGATAAAATAGGGTAAGGAACCTAATGGACATTCATCCATATATACGCTCCTCCAGGAGAGCAGCATAAAGATTGTTAGCAAAATTGGACCCTGGTGATACCATGGCCATCCCTTCGAGTCTGCTTATATAAACTGCCCATTGAAAACAACGGGCGTGTCCCAGCACGCCAGGTTCTAAAATTTGTTTTAAAAACGCTCTACTAAAATTTATTAAAGATTGCATCTTTTGAATCAGGAAAAAAGTTTGTCTAATTTATTTCCATAGTTTTTCTCCTACCGGGACTTAGTAAACAAGGATTCAACGTCCAAGCTTACCATATATAATCTGAGGTTCCTGTCTGAGAGTGTCCTCTTTGACTTGGTGGAATTGGTTATCAAAATTTGTTTTTGGTTAGGGCTCTAAACAAGGGAAACAAGAAATTGGCTATTTATAGTGAGGCGTATTCTGCGAGGAGAGGTAGATTTGGGCGTAAGGGAACTCATCATTTGTGATCTTGGGAGACCATATCAATCCCTATGATTATCCGTGAAAAAATAAGTCTTGGTAAGTGTTATCATAATTACGTTGTTTTGTTTGAGTGTTCGTAAAAATCTTTAATTTTATCCTCTGCTTTGAAATGTTGTATAGTCGTACGGCTATCCTTTTCAAATTTCGTCTGATCATTACAATATCTCCGCATCTATTTAAGTATTCCTTTTTGTCCAGAATGACAAGAATCCTTACGCTTTATCTGGTTTTATTAATTATGATTCCTCCGCTTTCTTTTCGCCATGGCCTTTTTAATAATATTGGAAGTCGTCCTTGCTGAAAAACGGCTCATCTCGATTTAAATTGTTAATACGCCGATGGGGCTAGTGGTGAGATCTGGGACTGTAGAATTAACTCAAGATCGGTGTCGAGGGGCAAATCCTTAATACGGTGAAAGAGCGATTCAATTGGTAAAAAGAACTGTTGTAGTTAGGTTTGAAATTAGGTAAACAAAACTCCACCCCAAGGACAAGCCAGAAGTCTTCCCTTTTTGATAAATCCTTTTTGAGGAAAGTTAAAACATGTGTGCAACAAACTTTGTGCAAAACTTAGGAACAACAAACACCTAACCTCGCCAATTTCCTTTGTTCCTCTCGATAACCTCTTTGTTAAAATTAATATATTTTGTTATAAAAAAGCCGGGTAAAATAATTTTATCTAAACAGTGACAGGAATCATGAACAACTGTTTTTAATGAAAAATTGCCAGTTTTAAACGTTCTACGTTTTCTTGTGTTTACCATGTATTTCTAGTCAAGGAGAACGTCCGAGTTGCATCAGCATAAAACTCGAATGATATAACGAAGCCTATACACTTTAACGCTAACAAGTTTGGAATGACGATTGTTTTAACTGACAATACTGTAAAAATTCCAAGTCTAGTTTGGTCCTTTTCATACTTATTTCGTGAGTTTCTCCAATTCCTAGCATTCACATCACAACTGTAAACGCGTACCGTCTTCTTAATACTTTCTTGAAAATGGTAATTCCTCTTGATCTAAGACGAAGAAGGAAGAGAATTGCGAAGAAAAGCTGTTGACATCCATTCCGGTTCGTAAAGCAAGCCCGAAGAGCGAAGTTCCAATAATTATACATAAGGCCGAGCTGGAGCTCAAAGAAGATATTTCGAAGGAAGTAGTAGGGAAAGGCATCCTCATCTTTCAACAGTTTATCAGCCGACGTTTGGCGACGAATTCAGGGTCGCCATTTTTTTCAAGGCTAAAATATATATATTTACGAACATTAATAATTGATCTATTTAATTTACATTAAAAATGTCATGCAACGCTCTCAATACAGTAAAAAGTAGAAGTTTAAAGGTAAAAAGGTAAAAGGTAAAAGGTAAAAGGTAAAAGGTAAAAGTAAAAGGTAAAAGGGAAAAGGTAAAAGGTAAACGGTAAAAGGTAAAAGTTAAAAAGTTAAAAGTTAAAAGTTAAAAGTTAAAAGTTAAAAGTTACAATTGAACAGGCACCTTCAAGTCAGACATATTACAATACAGGACTTCACTACAATTTCAGAAACACCTACCTAATACAAAAGTTAAGAGTAAAACTGACACAATAAGAGGTAAAAATACAGTGAGGCAGACCAGCTGCCAAACTAGGCTTCTGACCAATTTTAGACAGAGTACGTTTGGTATTGTACGACGGTACAGTCTTTTTTTAACTAATGATCAGATTCTAAAATTGTCAGGTTTTGTTTTTCCGCAGTTGGCCAAGATAGAAAAATCCTTGCTGTCAAGTATATGTTTTACATGTTTTTGAGTGATTCCGTATATTGGATTGTTCTGGATTTTGATAACCTACTACCTGTTCTATGGCTTATGCCCCTGTGGGAATCAATATCGACCTTCACTAGCCTCCTCGGCATCCCACGGTATGTTCCCGTGATCACATCTCTCGGGCCATGTATAGTTATATGACGACGCTGGAACGAAGCAGACGACTGAGTCGGTCTTTGACTCTAACAGCGATCCATATGGTTAAGGGATTTTTTGGGGATAATTTCAAGCCACAGCCGGAACATCTTTTGAATAGTGGATTGCATGTCTCGCTAAAGTTATCAATCATGCAAGAAAGGAAACTTGCAAACATCTTTAGGTCTCGATACAGTTAGATCCGGTGTTGAATGCATCCATTTTCTCTGTCCAGCATTTTGTTTTATGAGATCTGAAAAAAAGTCGTGAAGAAAACAAATTTTATTAAAACATTTCACCAGAAAGGATATTTCGTCGTGAAAGCTTATCCAGTTTTGATGAGAGTGAGTATAAGTTCTATGGAGGAGGGTTAAAAATAGAGTTCCGTTAAAAATTAAAGAAACACGAACTATATAAAATTCCATTGCCCAAACCAGTAAATGTGTTTTTGTTCTATACACACCTGTGGACTTGAAATTTCCCCAAAAATCCCTTAACCATTGTCGATGTTTAGAGTCAAAGACTACTGCAGTCCTCTGCTTAGTCCAGCGTCGTAAATATAAATACTACTTGCCCGAGACAATTTGATCACGGGACATACGTGGGGATGCCGAGGATGGCTGTGAAGGTTCGAATTGATTCCCACAGGGCATAAGCCATAAGAACAGTTAGTAGGTTATCAATCCATAACAATCCAATATACGGAATCACTCAAAAACATGTAAACATATATTGACGCAAGATTTTTTCTATCTTGGGCCAACTGCGGAACAACAACAACCTGACAATTTTAGAATCTATCATTATTAAAAAGACTGTACCGGCCGTTAAATACCCAAACGTTCCTCTGTAAAAATTGTTCATAGCCTAGTTTGGGCAGCTGGTCTGCCTCACTGTATTTTACCTATATTGTGGTCAGTTTTACTCTTTCTTTTGTATAGGTATGTGTTTCGAATTTTAGTGAAGTCCTGTAATTTTAATATGTCTGACTTTGAAGGTGCTGTTCAATTTTAACTTTTACTTTTAACTTTTACTTTTTAACTTTTAACAAATTTTACCTTGTACCTTTACTTTACCTTTTACCTTTTACTTTTAACCTTTTACTTTTACCTTTTACCCCTTTTACTCTTTATACTTTCTACTTTTACTGTAATTGAGAGCTGTTGCCCTGACATTTTTATAATGTCAATTTAAATTAGATCAATTATTAATTTCGTAAACTTATATATATTTTTCGCCTTGAAATGCGACCTGGAATTCGTCGGCGAAACGTCGGGCATGAATAACTGTTTTTGTTTTTTTTGAAAAAAAAAATGAAGGATAGCCTTTCCCGACTATTTACTTCTTCGGATATATCTTCTTTGAGCTCAAGCTCCGGCCCTTATGTATAAGTATGGGAACTTCGCTCTTCGGCTTTACGACCGTAATGGATGTCAACAGCTTTTGCTTCGCAATTCTCGTCCTTCTTCGTTTCTGAGATCAAGAGGAATTAACCTTTTCAAGAACTTATAAGAAGACGGTAACGGTTAACAGTTGCTGTGAGTGAAGTAGGAAATTGGAGAAACTCACGAAAAAGTATGAAAAGACCAAACTAGACCTTGTAAACTTTTGAACAGTATTGTCCATTAAACATGTCATTCCAAACTTTGTTTAGGTTTTAAAGTGGAATACGGCTTCGTTTTAGATCTTCACCGAGTTCCTATGGCTGATGCAACTAGACGTCTCCTTGACATAGAAATTACCTGTAAACTCAAGAACGTAGAACGTTTACCAAAAACCTGTTCAATTTTCATTAGAAACAGTTGTTCATGATTCTGTCACTTTAGATACAAATTATTTTTAACCCGCTTTTTAACAAAACATTTTAATTTTTAAACAAAGAGGTTTTTCGAGAGGACACAATAGAATTGGCACGATTAGGTGTTGTTGTTCCTAATGTTTTGCAAAAGTTTGTGCAGCTGTTTTTAACTTCTCAAAAAGATTTTATCAAAAAGAGGAAGAATTCTTGCTGTCCTTGGGGGTTGGATTTTTTGTTTACCTAATTTCAAACCTAACTACCACCAGTTCTTTTTACAATTGAATCGCTCTTCACCGTATTAAGGATTTTGCCCTTCGACACCGATTTGAGTATTTCTACAGTCCCGAATCTCATTCACTAGCCCTCGCGTATTTTAACATTTAAAATCGAGTGGATGCAGGGGGGGTTTTCGCAAGGACTACTTCAATAATTATAAAAAGCCTGGCGAAAGAGGAGGACGATCATAATAATAAAACCAGATAAAGGTAAGGGTCTTGTCATTCTGGACAAAATGAATACTTAAATAATATGGGGAGATATTTAAATGATCAGACGAAATTGAAAGGATGGCGTACCTGAACTATTTTCAAAGTATAGGATAAAATTAATAGATTTTTATCGAACACTCAACAAAAAAAACGTAATTAATGATAACACTTACCAAGCCTTATTTTCCACTGGATCTCATATGTCTTTTATATGTCCTCCCCAAGATCCACAAGGATGGGAGTTCCCTTACTCCCCATTCCTCTCCTCGCAGAATAACGCCTCACTATAAATTAGCCAAATTTCATGTTCCCTTGTTAGAGCCCTTAACAAAAAACAATCTTTTGATAACCATTCCACCATTTCAAAGAGGACATTCTCAGACAGGACTCAGATTTATATAATGGTAAGCTTAAGACGTTTAATCCGTTGTTTACTAACGTCCCGGTAGGAGAAAATATGGAAATAATCTTAGACAAACTTTTTCTCTGATCAAGATGCAATTCTTTAATACTTTTAGTAGAGCGTTTTTAAAAAACAAATTTTTGAACTGGCCGTGCTGGACACAGCCCTTTTGTTTTTTCAATGGCATTTTTATATTAAGCAACTGAAGGGATGGCATGGGATACACCATCTGGGTCCAATTTTTTGCTAAAAAAAAAAAAAAAACATCTTTATGTGCTCCTGGAGGACGTATAATGGATTGAATGTCCATTAGGGTTCCTTCCCCTATTTTATCGGAGATTCGTTGACGACCACGTTCCCTTGTTTCGGTTGGAAGGCCGTTGCGCAGTCCTTTTCGGGACGTTCGTCCAACCGACAACATCCAAACATAAGGTTTTACTATGGAGAAAGAGTAAATAACAGGCTTCCTTCCTTGATCTTATTGTTTCCAGAGATTGACTCAGGCTTTTACACAGGTGTGTATAGAAAAACACATTTACTGGTTTGGGAATGAATTTTTATAGTTCGTGTTTCTTTAATTTTAAACGGAACTCTATTTTAAAACCCTCCGCCATAGAGCTTATACTCACTCATCACACTGGATAAGTGCTTTCACTACCAATATCCTTTCTGGTGAAATGTTTTAATAATAATTGTTTTCCTTCAACGACTTTTTTTTCAGATCTCTAAACAACTGCTGACGAGAAATGGTGCATTCCACACCGGTATCTACTGTACGAGACTAAAGATGTGTGCAAGTTTCCCTTTCTTGCATAGATGATACCTTTAGGAGAACATGCACATCCACTATTCAAAAGATGTTTCCGGCTGTGGACTTGAAAATTATCCCCAAAAAATCCCTTAAACCATTGGATTCGCTGTTTAGAGTCAAAGGACCGACCTCAGTCCTCTGCTTTCGTCCAGCGTCGTCTATAAAATATACTTGCCCGAGATGTGATCCCGGGACATACGTGGGATGCAACGAGGAGGCCTGTTGAAAGGTTCGAATTGGAAATTCCCACAGGGCATAAGCCATAGAACAGGTAGTAGGTTATCAATCCAGAAACACTCCATAGACGGAATCACTCAAAAACATGTAAAACATATATTGACAGCAAGGAGTTTTTCTAGTCTTGGGCCACTGCGGAACAACACAACCTGACAATTTTTAAGAATCTTATCATTATTAAACAAGACTGTACCGTCGTTAAATACCCAAACGTCCTCTGTAAAATTGTTCATGAGCCTAGTTTTGGGCAGCTGGTCTGCCTCACTGTATTTTTACCTTATATTGTGTCAGTTTTAAACTCGGTAATCTTTTGTATAGGTAGGTGTTTCTGAAATTTTAGTGAAGTCCTGATACTTTTAATATGTCTGACTTTGCAGGTGCTGTTCGAATTTTTAAACTTTTACACTTTTAACCTTTTAACTTTTTAACTCTTAACTTTTGAACTTTTACCTTTACCTTTTACCTTTTACCACCTTTTACCTTTTACCTTTTACCTTTTACCTTTTACCTTTAAAAAACTGTTCTACTTTTTACTGTAGTGAGAGCTGTTGCCATGACATTTTTAAATGTAAATTAAATTAGAATTCCCACCCCCCAAAATTTTTAATTAATGTATCGTAAACTTATATATATCTTTTTAGGCCCCAACAATTAAAGAAAATGCGACCTGGAATTCGTCGCGAAACGTCGGCATGAATAAACTGTTGAAGAGATGACGGCATGCCTTTCCCTACTACTTCCTTCGGGAATATATATATATATATATATATATATCATATATATATATATATTTTTTTTGCGGTCTGTTTTAATTTATAATATGCAAAGAGGTTTGGGACCAACTGATACACACACAAACACAATATATATATATATATATATATATATATACTACTAATATAATATATATATATATAAATATATATATATATAGATATATATATATATATTATATATATAGATATCTATCCTATATATATACTATATATATAGTATATCTATATATATATAACAATATTATATATATATAGTATATATATATAGATATAAATATATCTATATAATATTTATATATTATATAGAATATAAAAATATATATATATAATTACTCATGTAATCGTATTATCTATATATATAATATATATATATTATAATAGATATAATATAGCTATAATATATATTATCTCTATAATATAATATATATAGATATCTAATAATTATATATCTCTATATATATATATATATATATAAAGGTATATATATATCTATAAAAAGACATAAAATCTATTAGATATATATAATATAGAGATCTATATATATAGTATATATATATTTATAATATATATATAATATATATATAGATATCTTATATATATGATATATATATCTCTCTATCATATTATCCCTATTAGATATCTATATAGAACAAATAATCTATATACTATATCTATATACATATATATCCTAGCATATCTCATATATCAGTATGATATATATAGATCTATAGATATATAGCTATTCTATCTAATCTATATATTATATACTATCATCTTCTAATATAGATATATATCTCTAGATATCTATATATCATATATATATATATATAGATAATAATATATATATATATATATATCTATATATATATATCTATTATATATATATCTATATCTCTATCTCAATTAGATATCTATAATATATCTACATCTATATCTAGAGAATATCTATATATATCTATATATATATATTATATAGATCTCTATATAGAGATCTCTATCTCTATATCTATATATATCATATATTATATATATATAGATCTCTATATAGCATAGCTATATATATCTATCTATATATATATATAATATATCTATCGATATCTAATAGATATATATATATATATATATATATAATATATATATATCTATATATATATATATAAGCTAGATCTATATTTATATTGATAGCTATATAGATATCTATCTATATACTATATATCATATATATATCATCTCTCTATCCTCGTGACTATCTATATAGATATCTATATATATCTATCTTATGTCTCTTACTCTATCTATATATCTCTAGTCTCGATATCATATTCATACTATTATCTACTACTCTCTATATCCTCTCTTATATCGATATCTCTCATCTAACTCTCTCTCTATATCGATCTCTCTCTCTCTCTCTCTACTATCCTCATCTATATCTTCTCTCTCTCTCCATCTATCTCCTCTACTATATATATATATACAGTTATTTATATAATATATATATATATATATAGAATTCATAAAATAAAAAATTCCCGCAACGAATCATTTCGCAGACATGTTATAACATTTTTTAAGTAGACCAGAACCACTAAGCAATGTTTCGCACAAAAATATAACACATTTCCATTCTATTCTTCTCTTATTTTGAACTACCGCGCAAACCCAAAAATAACAAACAACGAAATTATCCTGTTTCGCTTGGCTTCTGTTCTTTTTTTATTCTTTCTATCTTTCTTTCTGTTACCGCCCCTAATTCGAATATAACTTATAATTGATTTTTTTTCCTGCGAGGAAGAGTTTCCTTTTAAACAACACCGCCACCCGGTGTGTCTGAATCAACTGATACAGTATAATATCCCCAGACACCCCGGGTCTGCTGCAGTCATCAAACAGGATATAATGTAACTTTGAGTGCTTTTAAGTCGACTTGAGTATCCCAGGTTTTAAATTCCGCAGTTTTAATTGCAAGTGTTTATTATTATTGTTATTATTATTATCATTATTATATTATTAGTATTTATTATTATTATTATTCTTTATTATTATTATTATTATTATTATTATTATTATAGTATTTATTATTATTCAGAAGATGAAACCTATTCATATGAACACCAGCCCACCAAAGGGCATGTATCAGGAGGAAAGGAATTTTGAAGAACAAATAGTGCTTCTGAAGAACCATATAACAAAAGTAATAGACAAGCATTAGAGCAAAGGAACTTTGAAGGAACAAAAAGTTGTTCTTGAGAATTCTATAATAAAAGAACAAGACCAAGAGTTGGAGAAAAGGAACTTTGATGAACAAAGAGTTATTCTTGAGAATCATATAATAAAAGAACAAGATAAAGTGTTGGAGGAGACGAACTTTGAAGAACAAAAAGTTATCCTTGAGAATCAGTTTAATAAAAGAACAAGACCAAGTGTTAGAGAAATTGAACTTTAAAGAACAAAAGGTTATTCTTGAGAATCATATAACTAAAGAACAAGACAGTATTGAGGAGGACGAAACTTTGACGAACAATAACTTTTTCTTAGAGCCACACAACAAAATCACAGACAAGTAAATCAGACGTAAAGTTTCTTTAAAGAACAAAAACATTTTTCTTAAGAGCCATACAACACAAGCAAATGAACGTGTATTAGATGAAAGGGAAACTTCCTGGTGACTGATCCAACGCAAACTCTTTTCTAAGCTGTAAAACGCCAGAAAATGCTGTTGCGCGGACCCGAGAGCGTAGTAGTGGCAGAAACCTAAGCATCATTCAAAAATAGATTCCTTGCTTCAAGCCCAGACACACGGCAGTAACAGTATCTCAGAATTTGCGCCGCGGGGCCACATACTATAAGCTTATGAATTGCTCTTGATAAAAATAAGGATAGCGAGCGCTCTGGAAAGACCAGTTAAACAGCTAATTGAGAGAGAGGAAGTACGAGAGGAGAGAGAGAGAGAGAGAGAGAGAGAGAGAGTTAAATGAGCAATTACGAGAGGAAAATGGAGTCTGAGAAGAGAGAGAGAGAAGAAGACGTGAAAACGAGCAATTGGGCAAGAAGAAGAGAGAGAGAGAGAGAGAGAGAGAGAAGAGAGGGAGATAGAGAGAGAGTTGTAAATGTTAATTACAAGATGAGAGAGCAGAGAGAGGGAGAAAGAAGAAGAAAGAGAGAGAAAGTTAAATTTTCATTACAAAGAGAGAGTTAAATGAGCAATTAAGAACAAGAAAGAAGAGAGAGAGAGAGAGAGAGAGAGAGGCAGAGAGTAGAGAATGAGGCAATTACAAGAGAAAGGAGAGAGAGATAGAGAGAGAGAGATGGACGCAATTAGAGAGAGGAGAGAGAGCATAGAGAGAGAGAGAGAGTGAAATGAGCAATGGAGACAGAAAGGAGGAGATTTAGAAACGAGAGAGAAGAGAGAATTAAAACAAGCAATTGAGAGAGAGAGAGAGAGGAGAGTTACAAGGATAGGATGTCTCAAAGACTTGTTATCCTCAGCCGAGGACACATCGTGTGAGAGGAGAGAGTTAAATGGTCATTTGAGAGAGAGAGAGAGGAGAGAGAGAGGAGAAGAGAGAGAGAGAGAGGCCCCGAATCCAAAGCCACGCATGGGTGGGCGAAAGTAGTAATCCCCGGAGATCTTTATTGGTTGCTCTGGTGACGTCTGAGAGTCCCTGAAGGAGATCCTTGCTCAAGAGAAGCCGCCGACATTACCGTCCTAATGACTGGGGGGGGAAAGATTCTGGAGCGGAAGAGATGAGAGAGAGAGAGAGAGAGAGAGAGACTCAGAGACTCAGATAAATTAGAGAGGAGAGTTAAACGAGCTAATTAAGAGAGAAAGAGGAAAGAGATTGAGAGAGAAGGGTGAGAAGAGAGAGAGAGAGAGAGAGAGAGGTGGGGGGCGGGGCGGCTGGATAAAATTAAGAAAAAGAAGAGGGAGCGGGGGGGGAAAGCGAGATGTTAAAGGAGAATTAAGATAGAGAAGAGAGAGAGAGAGAGAGAGAGAGAGAGAGAGAGATAAATTAAGACTGAATGAGAGAGAGAGAGAGCGAGAGATGTGAGTTTAAATAAACCAATTAAAGCGAGAGAGAGAGGGAGAGATAGAGAGGAGAGAGAGAGAGAGAGATATGAACGTACCTTACCTTACAGACCTTACAGTTTTTCGTTCGGGTTGGCCCCAGGTCCCTCAGTGTGAGGCGCCTCTGAATGTCTACCAGAGTAGTTGCTATACATCTTCCGTATATTTTTCATCTTCCCAATCTTGATGGTCTGGAATGCAGTTTTAGATATTTAGTTCAGCTTATTCTTACACACATCTACGCTCACTTCCTGATATATTCCTCAGATGAGCTGTGGCAACGCATTGATAGACGCTGGCATTATCGATGCTGGGTGCGTTGTGGATTAATGTCCTTGTGTGCTTTCCTTATTTTAATCCGTGGTATGTTTTTGGCACTATTAATCTACCTCTGCTTGCTCTTTCTGATATTTTTAGTTCATGATATTTTCTGTTAATTCCTTCTAATCTTTTTCCATGCCTGAATTATCTGTACGTTCTCTCTTCCTTTCTAGACTATATAATTTTAAGGATTGTAGTCTTTCCCATTAGTCCTAGGTCCTTAACTTCTTCTATTCTAGCTGTAAGGACCTTTGTACACTCTATATTTGTGCAATCATCCTTTTGATAGTGTGGACCAAATATCATCTTATTGCAATATTCAAGTGGACTCGACATCTGTTTTATAAAGCATATCATGTTGTTCCGCTTTTCTTAGTTTTGAAGTGCCGTAACAACATTCCCATTTTTGTGCTTTAGCATTTTGCCTAACAGAATGCTATTTGAATCATTGCATAACATGTTCCTACTTCTCATCACCCAGGTCTTTAAACTGCTTCCTTTATTTGTGATTGTCTCATTATTATGTTCCCCCTATATGGCATATAGCTTTCTTCTCTGTCTCCCTAATTTATTGAATTCGAAATTTATCAGAGTTAAATACCATCCTATTTACCTTGCCCAATCAATACTTTGGTTAAGGTTCTTTGTAGAGCTTCCTATCTTCATCCCAAGTTAATTTCTCTACTTATTCTGTGTCATCATCGGGAACTACTCACTACCGAATCCTAACATTACTGTCTATGTCTTCAATCATAATAACAAACAATATTGCAGCTAGCACCGTACCTTGGTGGCACACCGGGATATTAACCTTGGTTACATCCGATTTCTCACCATCGTTGCAATAAACTATCTGTTTTCTGTTTTGTAAAAATTCTTTTTAACCATCTTCCTACTTTTATCTACGTATTGTGTTTTTCCTAATTTTCTTTTGCTACATATATTATGGTCTAACTTTGTCAAAAGCTTTTTGCAAGTCTAGGATAAACCACCTCTGGTTTCATTTCCGCTTTTCATATTTTTGAATATGTTCTCACGGTTGGACTAACAGTTTTGGTTTTGTGACTACTTTTCCGGGTAACGAACACCGTGTTGTCCTATATTAAACAAATTATTTTTTTTTGATTAATGTTTCGTAATATTTTTCTCATTACCTTTCATACACTTTTCATAATAATGTGTGTTAGACTCACAGGCCTAATAATTACTTGCCTCTATCTTGATCCACTTTTGAAAGTAGGGGTTATATATGCTAATTTTGTGGTCATCATAAAATCTTGCCTGTACTACACTTTGTTTTAATAATATTGCAAGTGGCTTTTGTCGATAGAATAGAACTACTTTCTTTAACAAATAGCAAGGGACTTCCATCGGCCCTGCAGCAGCTCCATTTTTATTTCATTAATAGCCCTGCACAAGCAGCTTTCAATTAATTTTCTATGTCAGCTAAATTTCACTATTTTTCGTCCCTACTTCGATATCCTTATCTTCATTATTCTATTTCTAGGGGTGTGAATATCTCTCTTATATCGTTCTGGCCTTATGTTGCAAATTTCCTTTTTTTCATTCGTTTAATCTCCTTCAATTCTCAGAGGGCCTATTTCTATTCTTCTTTTGATTCAATCTTCTTCGCATCGAGAGAGAGATAAAATTAAGACAGAGAGAGAGAGCGAGAGAGTGAGTTAAGATACCAATTAAGAGAGAGAGAGAGAGAGAGAGAGAGAGAGAGATAAAATTAAGACAAAGAAGAGAGCGAGAGAGTGGTTCAATTACCAATTAGAGAGAGAGAGAGAGAGAGAGAGAGAGATGAAGAAGAGAAGATAAAAATTAATACAAAGAGAGAGAGCGAGAGAGTGAGTTAAGATCCCAATTAAGCGAGACAGAGAGAGAGAGAGGCGAGAAGAGAGAGAAGAGACAAGAGAAGAGAAGGAGAGAGAGAGAGAGCGAGAGATAAAATTAAGGACAAAGAGGAGAAGCGAGAGAGTGAGTTAAGATACCAATTTAAGAGAGAGAGATAAATTAAGACAAAGAGAGAGAGCGCAGAGAGTGAGTTAAGATACCAATTAAGAGAAGAGAGAGAGAGAAGAGAGATAAATTACGACAAATAGAGAGATCGAGAGAGAGAGTTACAGTAATATCGCAGTAATATTTATACTTCGGTTTGCAATTTTTATTTTATTTGTTTTTTTTCCAATATATTTATACTGCTCTACACATTGCTGATATCTTAACATCATTTGTTTTTAATATGGAATTTTCCACTTAAGCAAACTGAATACGTTCAAGAAGTTTGACCACAAGATTTTTTTTTTAAATACAGTGAATATTTTTTAAAGTATCGTAACCATATGTTTTCCCTATTATTCACTCAACAACGATGATAAAATATTTTGCATATTACTTCACACATCAAACACCACCATTATTTATCTATGTATTTTTAACTACAGTTTTAAAATTCGGTCTCTGTTCAAATGGCTATCGAATTTGTGTAATAAAGCCTAGCGATTACAATTTTTTCCCCCGTTTCCCCACAACTGATAACCAATATGAATTTCATATTCAGTCATTTAGATTTATTCAATTTAGCTAAAATGGATGAGCGCGGCGTATGGAAGTGGACGTCGATTTGCATAACATCATTTCGACAGAAAAGTTAATTACCGGTCATCATTAAAACCACCGGGTAAAACGCCAATATATATCGCTGGATAAGTGAATGGAGTTTATTCCTACATTACGTTCATTTATTAGGTTTTGAATTAGACCCTGAATATGCGCGCGATAGAGGAAATGGGTCTGTTCCATTCTTTTCCCAATAAGTGTATGCTTCCTTTTCCAACTTCTTCATAGAGTTCTATAACGGGCTGCTCTATGAGCAAGAGCCCGTGCTGTGAAAAGGCCAGCTCAGTCAAAAACAACAACAACATTATAGAGTCCTTAACTGCTGTTCCGTCTCTTCACAGCTGGGAGACTGGCTCTAATGCATGATATTTAAGCATTATCATCTCTGTAAATGCACCTTCTTCGAGCACGTACGTGAGAAATGGCTGTACGAAAAGTGACATATCTTTACAGTAACGTGCATTTTCCCTAGGTAAACAAATCGCAGCCTTTCATATATGGATTATTTGTTGTTTTAGATTAAGCTGACCTTATGCCAGCACGGGCTCTTGCTCATAGAGTAGCCCGTAAACATCATATGGAGTGCCTTTCCGCGCATGCGCTAGACCGGGTGGGTACTGACAGAAGAAGGGAGGGAGGTACCCAGGTAGAACTTACACTTGATGCCCACTGACCCTCAGGCTAATATAATGAATCTCGGAGCTGTGACTCCTCCATAAAGGTCGTCCGTATATCTTGCATTATATCTATAACTATCTCAGAACTGGTGAGCGATTGAGGTTAACTAAATAATAAACAAGTAAAAAATGCACTGATGTTCTGCGAAATCGAGTTTTCTGTACTACGTATGATGCTGTATAAAACCATCAACTACGACTGATAGCGCTCCTGTTGCTTCCCAGATGCGGTAGAGTGAGGGTGCGTCCCATGGCTCTATACAGTGCTGCCAGATGCACGATCCATGGCTATAACTTTAACCTTAAATAACATAAAAACTACTTAGGCTAGAGGGCTGCAATTTGGTATGTTTGATGATTGGAGGTTGGATGATCAGCATACCAATTTGCAGCCCTCTAGCACCGGTAGTTTTTTTTTAGATCTGAGGGCGGCCAGAAAAAAGTGTGGACGGACAGACAAACAAAAGCCGGCACAACACTTTTCTTCTACAGAAAACTAAAATCAAGTTTTTATGATCCATTAGAGGCTCCGCTTACCAAATCCCCAATTACTGAGGTTAAACGGGTTTATCCCCGGAATAGATGCAGGGCAAAAATGCCCTCTTCATTCATTTTAGAAACTGCGGTCATGGCCATTTTCTCAATATTTTTTAATTTATTCGTTTTAGCCGTCCAATGATTTCATATTATATTTCGACTCCATTGCGTTTGTTCTGTTACATAGATCAAAATTGGGATGAAAGATCTACTTCAACCACTTTTTTTAATTTTTCATTTTAAGAATTTCTGGTCAAATGGAATACACATGGACTGGAAATTCCTCTCTCTCTCTCTCTCTCTCTTCTCGTCGGGGAAGCCGTCTCTCTCTCTCTCTCTCTCTCTCTCTCTCTCTTACTCTCTTACTACATAAGGTTAATAGAGAGAGATACGAATGATCTATTTTCCCTCTCGATGAACGCATTGAGGACTATATTTTCCTGGCAGGGAATTCCAATTTATATCCTCCTCCTGGTCCTACGGAAGGACGGATTCCTGTCATAACTTCAGGCCAACTTATGTCCTCCCCATCTCCAAGGATACCGATTCGTACCCTAAATAACTTATTAAGCCGACTATCTACAGTACAATCCTCTCTCAGTCTCCTGAGGGTTGAATAGGCCTAATCTCCTTAGAGTTATCTCTTAATTATGCAAACAACAACTATGACAACTTCTATTGATGTTGCTTTTTTAAGGAGACAATTTGCAATCTTCTCATAATTATAATTCATTAGAAAATTTGTCAATTAAAATTCAGCCCGTTTACGAATACCTGAAATACAATTTAAATGATCAAAACGTTCAGGATTACCCATGGCATTCGTCTAACTGTTCAGCTGAAATTTGTGTAAATGGAAAGAATAATTGAAGAGACTACTATTTTTAGCAAAATTTTTATTGGTAAAAAAGACATAGAAAGGTCTCCTTTAAACTAAAAAAAAAACGAAAGAAAAAAAAAGTTTAACTGATTTTTCAAAGCGTTATTTACGTTCCTACAAGGAGTTTTAACAATGTGGATAAGGACCAGGGTAAAAGATATATAAAAACAACTTTTCTACAATGGCCAAGGCACACAAACACGCACCCACAAAATTGGTTCGACCAAGCTCGGAGAAGCATGACGCATGGTGACTCAATCCTCTAAGCTGTATATTTATTCTGGAGAGAGCCCTTGAAAATTGAACCAAAACAAGGTATTAATTGCATCCGGTTTTTTATTGAGAGAGAGAGAGAGAGAGAGAGAGAGAGAGAGAGAGAGAGAGAGAGAAAACTACTGTGACGGCCTTGCCTGCCCGTCCGCAGTTTTTCCGTCCGCCCTCAAATCTTAAAAACTGCTGAGGCTAGAGGGCTGCAAATTGGCACGTTGATCATCCACCCTCCAATCATCCAGCATACCAAATTGCAACCCGCTAGCTTCAGTAGCTTCCAAAGAATAGTGGTTTCAACCTCCCACCGCACAGCCAGTGATTTTTTCCGTCGAACCTGGGGGGGAGAGGGGGCGCGAATCCGCGACGTCTGAGCGGCATGCCACGACACTAGCGACCATACCAGCGGACCAGCTTCTATTGATTTCTATTAAGAAGATCCAGGAGTCATACTCTATACTTCATACTTCCTTGTAGAGTGGCTTAAGGCTGCTACCGCAATTTTGTCATCTACATTGAAAGTTAATGGAAAACATCCCACAGAAAATAAGGTTAATATTGAACTTAATTACCTAAACATACCGTGTGAAGACATTTGACCTTTAGAGAATAATACACTGTACGAACTAGAAATCGATGTCAATTAAGCCTGCCAATGAAATCGCGAAGTGGACATGGCAAAGTTAGTGTAATGGACATTTTCTATCCATTCTATATTCACCACGACATTTTCACTCGTTCTAGCTCCTGACATTAAAAAAAAAAAATAGTTTCAGAATGTGGCAACTCCGAGTCATTGCGAACTCACCGATATATTTCCAATGAAAGAAAGGTCGAGACAACGTTGAAAAAATCCTGTTTCAGAATGTGGCAATTTCCAGTCATTGCGAACTCACCGATATAATTCCAATGATAGAAAGATCGAGACAACTTATAAAACCATCACTTCGAATCACGGTCATGTATATTTCATCACACGAACAGACTTAATCGTTTCCATGAGAGTTTCGACCTTCCAGATCATCTGTGATGAAGAAACAAAACCCCGACATACCCAACATACCCAAGTGGACTTGAAAACGAAGCAAGGGGTGAAATTCATATAAAAGTTAAGAGGGGACACAGAAATGAAAGCATATATACACACTTTGTAGTGAATAACGAATCGTACAGAAAGAAAAGTTTGGGCGCAGGAAAGGAGGAGAGAGGAGGGGAGAGAGAGATAGAGAGAGAGAGAGAGAGAGCTTACCTTACAGCTCGTTTCGGGTTGCCCCAGGTCCCTCAGTGAGAGAGAGGGAGAGAGATAGAGAGAGAGAGAGAGAGAGAGAGAGAGAGAGAGTTTGGATTTTCAGATCCGGCTGCTGCAATTGCTTATCCGGATGGATATATATCGGGAATACCAATAGTTTATGGACATTCCGTTTGCGAAGAGTCCTTCTGACAATTCCATCGAGTGTGGAGAGGACAGACGCCCTGGTTCATTTTATTCCGGTTCCAAAAAGAAAAAGGGAACGAGGGATGAAACTTTCAGGGCTCTCACTTGCGATGCGATGTCATAAAAAGAAAAAAAATATTGGAGGGGCGATGTCATAAAAAAAAATGGGGAAAAAAATTCAATGGACGATGTCATAACAGAAAAATGAATATATAAATAAAAGAAAAAATTGGAGTGGCGAATGTCAGCAAAAGAAAAAAAAGGAAAAATGAAAGGACGATGTCAATCAAAATAAAAATAAAATTTGAGCAATGATGTCATACAAATAATAAAAGAAAAGAAAAATTCGAGGACGATGTCATAAAAAATTACATAAAGAAACGAAGAAAAAAAATTGGGAAGGGCGAAAGAAAAAAAACAAAAAAACAAAAAAAAGGTGTTTTTTAGGGACGATGTCTTAAAAAAATTGGAGGGACGATGTCATAAAAATACGTAAAAAAAATTTAAGGGATGTCATCATAAAAAAAATCGAAGGGACGATGTCATAAGAATACAAAAAAATTTTTTTGAAGGGACGTTATCATAAAAAAAGGAAAAAAATTTGGAGGGACGAACTCTTTCCTGTGTATATTTTATTTTTATATTAAGGGGGTCAATTCAAAATAAATTGCGCACAAAACGAATTAATCAATGTATACAAGCACTAATGAAAAGCACGAGCTAAATTGCTATTAATATTTGGAATGGGAAAAATATTTTTAAAACATAAATGCCTAATTGATTGACTCTATAGGATGACAAACTAAATCTAATTCAAATCTGTAAGTGGAACCTTCGGAATGAGATGAATGAATAATTTCCACTTCTCATCGTATTTTTTTTTTGAATATTAAACATGGTTAAATGTTCCAAAGTTTAATTAATATCTGATAGATAAATACAAACATTCCAAAATTTTTCTAAAGAACCTGGAATAGGGTAGATCGTGGTTGCCAACATATTAATAATCACCCCAGTACCATATTCCAGGCACTAGTGCCATATCCCAGGCAGAATCTTCTAAAAACCAGATCTAATATTTTAACATACGATTTAATAAGAAGAATGTTAAGGAACGATAGGAAAGCACCTTTATAAAACCACTACTGGATGGAAACTGTATAAGAAAGAATAGTTTTTTCTTTTACCCACTAATCCCAATATTATTACTGTTATTACCATGCTGATTTATCTTTTTTTTTAATATTCATGTATCTATATTGTGTATGCTATTGTCTGTACTTAGTATATTCCATGTATATGGCCTTGAGCTGAAATAAAATGTATTAATTATTATTATTATTATTATTTTATTATATTATTAATTATTATTTAGTTATTATTATTAGTATTATTATAAATTTATTATTATTATTATTATGTATTATTATTTGGAAAAACTCTCTATCGCGAGAATATATATAACTTTCTAAGGGGTCCACAATAATAAAAGAATGTTGCTAATCCGTGTATAATTTTTAAAACTCTCCTTAGAAAATTATTATTATTTTTATCATTAATTTTTATTACGAATTCCAAGCTATCAATTTAAATGGATTATGAAAATGACAGATAGTCCCTCCACAGCGGTCAACACAGAAGATCCAGTTAAAAAGATTAAGTAAAATAGACGAAAAAACCCAATTCACTATTCTGACATAGTGGCAAGATATAATGCCAGGAAAAACTGGATCAAAATCACCGAGATTGTGAAACTCACTGCACGAAAGTTTTATTTTTTTGTATTCTTTTTTAATTTGATACAAAAAATTGGAAACTAATTCTGGTAGACGTACTTTTTACCAGAATCAAAATGATTACGATTTCATGGAACACTCAAGGAGAGCGAGAGAGAGAGAGAGAGCGAAACACTACATCAATAGGAACAATGTTTTAAAAAACAACTACTAAAAATAAATACTTAATCTTTCTGCAATGGAAAAAATATATGCGAGAGGAGAGAGAGAGAAGAGAGAGAGAGAGAGAGAGAGAGAGAGAGACCATTTCATCAATATGAAAAATTAAACACTACTGAAAATAACTACTTATCTTTCTGTAATTTATAAATGAGAGAGAGAGAGAGAGAGAGAGAGAGAGAGAGAGAGAGAGAACCACTTCATCAATAGGAAAAATTAAACACTACTGAAAATAAATACTTATCTTTCTGTAATTCATAAATGAGAGAGAGAGAGAGAGAGAGAGAGAGAGAGAGAGATGACCTTTACCTTTTGATGGATGAGATTGGAAATCGCGGCGGCGCCACTTAAAGAAGATTAGATCCCTAAATCATGTTTAGGATTTCCACTTATTTGATTGTGGGTCGGGGAAGGAAGGAGAGGAGGTGGGTGGTGAGGTTGGTCGTGGGTGGGGTGGGCGTGGATGGAATAAGGAGAAAGTGATGATGGGTGGCCTACAGAGGGGGGAGGGGTAAGGGATGGAAGAGGAGGAGGAGGAGGATGATTTAGGAAGTGGGATAAGGCAGAAAATGGCGATAGGCCAGAAAAGGGGTAATATGGTTTTTAAGAAATACAGAAGAAGTAGAAGAAGAGGAAGAATCGATACGAGATAGCACGGCCTCTCTCTCTCTCTCTCTCTCGCTCTCTCTTTTTCGGTACTAAATAAACAAACAAAATTTTACGCTGCAATAGACTGCGTTTTTAGTCTGGGATATCTAATTCCTTAACATAAACAGATGATGCTGTCCACAGAGAGAGAGAGAGAGAGAGAGAGAAGAGAGGCGAGCAGAAGAATGACATGAACGTTGGTCATACCTATGTCAAGTTGATTTAACAGTGTTGAAACGTGGACTTCAGTTACGAAATTGAAACTTGTGAAAGAGAGAGAGAGAGAGAGAGAGAGAGAGAGAGAGAGAGAGAGAGTGCTTATAGTTGTCAAAGGACTATTATTATTATTATTATTATTATTATTATTATTATTATTATTATTATTGATTATTATTATTATTATATATTATTTACAATTGCCAACAATGCCAACAAGTTATATTTGTCCAGTGAAAACTGGAACACTAATTAAGTCACATTGTAAGCGATAAAACACCCTCCCGCCGAGAGTTGCAATATGGAAATGACAATGCAGCTGAACAATGAACAACCTAATCAGAACCATTAAAAAAAAATAAAAACAGAATTAAAGAGAGATATTCAACAATAACAAATAACTAAAAATGTCTCAAGTCAGCCAAACCTCATTCATCGAATGAAAAGCGAAGCTCCCAATGGAGGGATATGACCTTCGTCAGTAGGACGCTATTGGGATCTAATGTCTCGCAGAGTGAATTGGGAACACCAGTGGTCTATCTGTAACCTCATCTCGCCTGGCGAACCCGCACCCCACCTCCTCCCCGGCCCCCATCCCCTCACCAACTGTCCTCAGCTGGTTGTCATTCATTCAACCAGCTGGCTGAGTGATCTTGGTTGGACTTTTTCTCTTTCTTTCCGTCTCTCTCTCTCTCTCTCCTACTATCATTCAATTGCTGTGTAAGTTTATTTAATCAGCAACAACAAAAATTATAATTTAATCCATTTTAAACGGCCAGATAATTTAATCCATTTTAAATGGCAAGATAATTTAATCCCATTTAAATGGCCAGATAATCTAATCTATTTTAAATGACTGGATAATTTAATCAATTTTAAATGGCCTGTAATTTAATCCATTCTAAATAGCCAGATGATTTAATCCATTTTAAATGGCCAGGTAATTTAGTCTATTTTAAATGGCCAGATAATTTAATCCATTTTAAATGGTAAGATAGTTTAATCCATTTTAATG
>NC_061094.1:71801929-71804429 GCF_015104395.2 Macrobrachium nipponense | reverse complement strand
CCAGGGCGGACAAACGAGGGTTTTGCAAGGGTAGGCCCAGGGTGGATGTATCATGTCTATCCTATACGTTTCTGATGCCCTACCTATCCGGCCCCAACCCAGGGCGGATAAACAGGTTTGCGGGAGGTAGGTGGATGTGTCATATCTAATCTATACCCTCCCGATGTTCTGCCTACCCGGCCCCAACCCAGGGCGGACAGACAGGTTTGCAGGAGGCAGGTGGATGTGCCGTGTCTATTCTATACCCTTCCCATGCCCTGCCTACACGGGCCCAACCTAGGGCAGACAAACAGTTTGCATGAGGCAGGTGGATGTGTCATGTCTATCTTATACCCTCCCGATCCCCTACCTACCAGGCCCCCAATCGGGGCGGACAAACAAGAAAGCTCTACTTGGATCTTATTATTATAGAAGATGCAATGCCTAACCTTTCCTGTCATTGAAAAGGAAACATTAACATAGATTAATATTTTGGAAGAAATGCGATATACGCTCCCCTGACGCTTTACCTAGTGAGGCTGAAGCGAGTATATATAATTGACTCAAATGAAGGGGAGAGGATGTGATTAATGTTGGTCAGCTGAAATAGAAGAAGAAAGTTTAATAAATGGAAACACGCGAAGGAAATGAACCAAGGCAAAACACTAGAAGCAGAAAAAGAGTCGCACTTTGTATTATTTTAGACCGTGAAGTATAATGTGACAAGTGAATTAAAGGGTTGAAAATGTATGTGTGTTCTTGCTGAGGTGAATATCAGGATAAATCAGGTTAACGTTCAAGGGAGAAGTTAAGTTTAGGTAAGAAAGAACATTAGAGGATTGTAAGTGATGAAAAATGTAAGGAGAATATGTACAAAGATTTTTACTTGACAAAAATATTCCCATTTATTCCAGGATCTTCATACCTACCAACGACACTATTACCTTACTCTGCTATGCACTTCTGCATTTAAATCACCTAGCGCCACCTATGTGCTTTATATATTAATTATTATATATATAAAATAGATATTAGATAAATATATATATATAATATATATAGATATATTATATAGTATATATATATATATATATATTATAATATAATATTATAAATATATCTATTATTAGTAGATAGCATTTTGTACCAAGAGATAGCATCGCCAAAAAAAAATTTAAAATAAAAGAGAAAAACCAAGTAGTCATCGTCATCCGCTTACTGGCTCGCGAGACACGAAGGAAGGAGAGAGAGAGAGAGAGAGAGAGAGAGAGAGAGAGAGAGAGAGAGAGAGAGAGGATGAATTCATCCCCCCAAAAACCGTGCTTGTTTAGTCGGGAAAAAAATAAAATAAAAATAGTTTTGCAAGGCAGCAAACGATGTTGAGCTTTAAAAGGTCAGAGCCAGCCAGCGCTTTCCCTGACCCAGGATGACCTTTAGCTGATTTGCTACAGAATCAATGTGGAATTACGCGGCTCAGAGAGCAAAAGCAATTCCATAAACAATACTGCAAATGCGAACTATAAAATACGAACGAATACATAATATATTTCGAATGAATGCATTGGGGCATTGAATTCAATTAGCGCGTTCCTGCAACGGTTTGGTTGCGTTTCAATGGAAGAAATGGATGATGATAATAATAATAATAATAATAATAATAATAATAATAATAATAATAAATCTTGTTTTCAGCTCAAGGCCATATACATGGAGTATACACAATGTAGATACATGAGATAACATGATATAAAAAAACATGAATGATTAGAATTTCACTGGTAACATTTTTCCCTTTTTTTTTTTTTTTTTTTTTTCATAAACGCCCACTTAATAAATTCAAATCGAAAATTGAACATAGAATTCAGGCCAAAGACCAAACACTGGGACCTACGAGGCTATTCGGCGCTGAAGCGGAAATTGACAGAGGGTTTTGAAAGGTGTAACAGGAGGAAAACCTCTCAAAGCAGTTGCTCTATCAATCAATCAATTATTATTAGAAGAGGTTGGAAAGAAGATGGAAGAAGGAGAATACGAAAGGAGGTACAGTATACTGAACGAAAGGAGTTGCAGTTAGGGGCCGAAGTGACGCTGCAAAGGACCTTAAATAATGCCTACAGTGTACCACACAAAGAAAGTCCGCTGCAATGTCATAGTAATCGGAGAATTGCCTCTGGTACCTAGGCGATAAATGACACCTATGCCATCGGAGTATTGCAAATTAAACCAAGAGGTAACGAGCATTAGAGATAAGAGTTTCCAATTGAAAGGAAAGCGTTTGTTTGTTTGTTTGTTTGCATGGTGTTTTTACGTTGCATGGAACCAGTGGTTATTCAGCAACGGGACCAACGGCTTTACGTGACTTCCGAACCACGTCGAGAGTGAACTTCTATCACCAGAAATACACACCTCTCACCCCTCAATGGAATGCCCGAGAATCGAACTCACGGCCACCGAGGTGGCACGCCAACACCATACCAACCACGCCACTGAGGCGCGAAAGGAAAGTGTGGAAGATGACAAA
>NC_061094.1:71789429-71796929 GCF_015104395.2 Macrobrachium nipponense | reverse complement strand
GAGGCAACTAAAGGCCATTCAGTACCGAAACAGAAATTGACAGTGAAAGGTTACTAAGGTGTAACAGGAGGAAAACCTCAAAGCGGCTACACTATGAAACAATTGTTAAGAGAGGGTGGACAGCAAGATGGAAGAAAGATACTATGAACGGAGGTACAGTAAAAGGGATGAAAGAAATTGACAGTAGCAAGTTACTAAGGTGTAACAGGAAGAAAACCTCAAAGCAGTTGCGCTATGAAACAATTGTTAGGAGAGGGTGGACAGTAAGATGGAAGGAAGAGAATATGAACGGAGGTACAGTAAAATGGAATGAAAGTCGTTGCAGTTAGGGCCCGAAGAGAAGATGCAAAGAACCTTAAGCAATGCCTACATTGCACCGAATGAGGTGCACTGACGGCACTACCCCCTGCGGTTAGGGGTGGAATGAGATCCTATCCAATGGATTACGACTCTCTTGCAGTCAAGGTACTATTCCGCGCACTGACATAAAATGACACATGAATGTCACTTTTTACGAGGTACTGACAGATTTACGATCCTGTTCAATGCCACATTGGTTATCTTTATTTTTGCCAGGATAGAATCATTCTTTTTTTTTATGGTAAAGAACACATTAGTCCACAAAGCATTGCAGATTATGGGGAGTTTTTATTTTCGATTAAGGAAATCTGATATATTCTGAAAGAATCTGTCCTGAGGTCCACACCAGACCTCTTATTCCTTTAAACATTTTTCCACACTCATAGGCAATTTTTGGGCTGGGAGATGCTGGCATAAGGCCAGCTTAATCTAAAAGACCAAGGCTGTGAAAATGTTTTTTGCTTTACAATAAAAATCTAGATGAATTGATGATGCAAAAAAAATTTTTTTTTAACCATTTAATATAAAAGATTATTTTATTCTATTTTATAAGATAAAGTAAAATACACGCAGGTTACCATAGTTACTTCGCTAAGGATTCTTTAAGTTAAAACAACCTGTTCTTGTGCTGTTCCGTTGCCCTACAGAAGTTCACCAATCTGGGATCAATGATTGCGTGATGCTGTGATGAGGATGTCAAGATATTTACTTAATTAAGAGGACATGCTATCATAACCATGGCAAGCGTATTAAATTGCAAAGCGACAATGCAACAGAATGCAAAATTGAAGAAGCTGACGACCAGCTGTTTCGGATAAAGCGTTTGTCCCCCCTGAATGCAAAAAATAAAAAAATAAAAAATAAACAAATAAATAAATAAAAATATTCGCATATATACATTTTTTTTATACAGCTGCAATATAAACCTTGTGTTATTCTACAGAAAAACTATGATAGCATAGTCATCAAAGTCATTAACGATTTTCTCTCTCTCTCTCTCTTTCTTGAAGCGAGCTTTCGTCTGGAGAACGGCGTCAATAACCTCGTCGTTGCGACGCCAGTAAGAACTAACAAATCAATCAATCAATTTCGTCTGGAGCTGCCAGACATCCTCTAGGCTAGGAAACTGAGGGTGGACTGCTTTTGGTGTGGTGTGGCTTTCATCTTCTGAATAATAATAATAATAATAATAATAATAATAATAATAATAATAATAATAATAATAATAATAATAATATGTTTTGTTAAAGAGGATGGCAGTATCAGTGGAACTAATTTTATTATGTTCTTTTCAATTCTTCTTATTGAAAAGACCAAATGTAAAATCAGTTCCGTTGATGCTGCCATCCTCTTTAACAAAAACATTATTATTATTATTATTATTTATTATATTTGATATTATTATTATTTTATATTATTATTATTATTATTATTATTATTATTATTATTATTATATTATTTATTATTCAGAAGATGAAAGCCACTCATATGGAACAAGCCCACCAAAGGGGCCACTGACGTGAAAATTCTTTAAGCTTCCAAAGAATATTATGGTGTTCCTTAGAGTAAAAGGAGGTAAAGGGGAAATATAGAAAAAATAGATACAACTTAATTAAAATAAATAAGTTAATGAATTAACAAATAAATAAAAATGTAGTAAAAGGCCACTAATTGGGGCTGTTGAATAAGGCATTAAATAACACAAATAAAATAAATATTTGCAAGTAAATGATGACATCTGGTGGTTAGGAGCATCAAGCCATGATGATGGGTATATTATCATCAAGGATCTTCAGAAGAAAAAAATAAAAATAAAAATTCTGGAGGGTTAAACATTATACTGTACCAAGGGGAGGGGAGTCATTGATCTAGATAAAAGTTGGGTTTTGCAGTGACACTATGAATAACTGCGAAGGGGCAGAAGTTATTCACAATTTATTTTTTTACATTCAAAAGGTCAGGTGAGGATATATAACCCGTCTTTTTGGAATTTTTAGTCCTACACTCCCCGTCTTCAACTGTTTTTACAAATGGAAAATCAATTTGCTATTAAGAGGAAGTGTATGATATATATATAGATATATATATATATGAGATATATAATATATATATATATATATATATATATGTATATATATATATATATATATATATATATATATATATATAATATATATATATATATATATATATATATATATAATATATATATATATATATATATATATATATATATATATATATATATATATATAATATAAGTATATAGATATATATATATATATATATAAATATATATATATATATATATATATATAAATATATATATATATATATATATATATATATATATGTACATATTGTAAAAATCTAAAAGTTTATGGGGCCCCACCGTTGTAATATTAGTTCTCTGAAGTGGCCGTGGGTGGAATTCAATTTGCATTTGTAGCACCTGAAGAAATATGTCAAAAAAAACAAGAAAAAAAAAAAAAAGAAAAAACCCGAGGGGGATTTTATGTTGTCTCAATATGAGGTCGCCAGCGAAATATGAAATTCTTCGGCAAGTTTGTTCTAAAGTTCTCTAAATAAATATATATATATATATATATATATATATATATATATATATATATATATATATATATATATACATCATTTGTTTTAGCGTACGTGCTTGTGCGGAAAAACCTTAAGTACACTTGAGTTTTCACAAACATTTTCACACAAACACGCACACACACGCACACAGATACATATCTGTATATATATATATACATATAGATATATATATATATATATATATATATATAGATATGTATATGATATATATTTTTATATTTTATATATATATATATATATATACATATTATATATATATATATATATATATATATATATATATATATATATATTTTGTATATACATATATATATATATATACATATATATATATATATATATATATAATATATATATATATATATATATATATATATATATATATGAATGTATGTATATGTATGCATGGCAAAATTTCTGTACGACTAACCACTTATTCTTACCATATACTTCCTATCCCAACAAATGAACAATGATGTAATTAAATTGCGCAACTTTCTTACACTCAACCATCAGTAAATCGTTAACATACACGACCTCCAACTGTAATAAAAATGTAAAACAGTCCTGAAACCAACGAAAACCCCAATCGAGCACAATATTTCAAAACGGAATTGTTTACCAATAAAAAGCTTTTCAGTCTCCCTCCAAAGCTCAAAAAAAAAAAAAAAAAAAAATCGTATTAACGAACTGTATTGGATTCAGATCCCTCAGTACGAGTTTATGGGAGGGAAAAAATAAGGCATGAATAAATGCAAATCGGCAACCGATATGCTGCCACCGCCGAATATATATGAACATTAAAATTTCATAATAAAAATCAATCTTAGCTTGATTCATTGGGGAAAAAAATATATTTCCCAGATATTTTCGTTGATTTGTGATATGAAAAAAAATACCTATTTTATAATTGGAAAAAACCGATAGGATTGCAGTCCAGTTGTTTTATTTATATATTTTTTTCTTTGCAAATTAACAGCCCCATTTTTTTGTATTTTTTGTAAATTGAGTTTTTTTGTAATTATTTATTTATTTATTTTTTTTTTTTTTTATTTTTTTATTTATTTCCTTTTATTTTATTGTTTTGCAAATTCAGTCCATTTTTTTGCAGATTAACAGTCCCGTTTTTTATTTTTAGTAAATTGAGTTTTTTTTTTCTTTTTAATATTTTTTTTACATATTAACGCTCGGCAGGTATATCAGAAAGAAAAACCTTATTCCTGCAACTGATCTTCGTAATGCAAAAAGAGTATAATGATACTGGGGCACGATGCCCTTTAACCCTCTAGATCACCAAATCAGATTCCATATGCTTTTGTAGACACTTCATCAGCGTCAGGTCCTAAATATTATTGAACCTGAATGTTAAACGGCTCCACTTAGTCAATTCCACTTAATAATTTCGGAAGCAAACTCCCCTCCGTCTGAATTCCAATCACGGCCAAACGCCCTGTCCGATGGGCATGAAACTTGGCAGGGTTATGGTGGGGACCACTATGATGGTTTATAGTGGGGTTTCATCCTACCTCGCCCCTCCTCCGAAGAGGGTGGAGGTGAGAAGGGATCCCTGAAACGGAGCTGGTTCTTCCCTTGAAACGAGGCTGGTTATGCTCGTAGACTTAAGTTACTTTACGAATTTTCATACATGATTTCTGTGTACATGTTTGATAGTGAAGAGGATTTCTATACTTACAGTTTTGGTAAACCAGGATGAAAATGCTTTTTTATTTCAATTGGGTGCAGTAACCTCTTATAACGTCATCAAAGGAAATACCACGTCCCTATTCCAATACAATAAGGAAAATAAACCAGTACATCAAGTTCAGCGCATTATTCTTACAGAGAAATGACTCGAGATGCACCGGATTTTATGCCATTTAACAAAGGTATTTTGAAATTCCCTTTGATTACTGCCCTGATACCAACCAGTCCTGTCTAAGAGAGAGAGAGAGAGAGAAGAGAGAGAGAGAGAGAGAGAGAGAGAGAGAGGTTATTTATAACCCAGCAACACTCTCTTCCATCCTCCCGGCGTACAAAATAAAATGGGAAAATTCTAACCTCTTTTCCTCTGAATACGAAGGCAGGCATAAAGCGCGTAGGCGCGGTTGCGTGCACTGATAAGAGACCGCAGGTATCAGCGAGCATCAGCGTGGAACGACAATATCTGAGTCAACGGGAAATGAGGTAAACGGACTCACTCGCTAGGGCGCAAGCTAGAGAGAGCGAGAGAGAGAGAGAGAGAGAGAGAGAGAGAGAGAGACACTGTTGTTCAAGTACCAATCGTTAATGCTCTATGGTGCATGCGTTCTATTTCTGCATGCCACTTCATAGCACATCAGCAAATGAAATCAAGAAAATAATTTTTATTTTTATTTTATATCTAGCGCCACATTCTATTCAAAGGAAGTATTTTTTCCTATATAAATTTCAAGAAGGCAACACAACTCTGTACTCTATAAAATACATGCATAAACGCACATACAATTCAGTTACTTATATCATATATATAATATATAAATATATATGAGATATATAATAATGCAATACTTAATAGATATATATATATAAAATAATGAAAAAACTGCAGTTACTAAACTAAGTAAAAAAGTTATTTTTATTTTTATTTTTTATCTGGCGCCACATTCTATTCAAAGGACGTATTCATTTTACTATATAAGTTTCAAGAAGGAACGCAGCTATGTAATCTATAGAATACATGCATAAACACGCATACAATTCAGTTTTATATAAAAAAATAATAATTTATCTGGCGTCACATTCTGTTCAAAGGAAGTATTTTTTTTTACTATATAAGTTTCTAGAAGGCACACAATATGTAATCTATAGAATACATGCATAAACGCACGTACAATTCAGTTTTATATATATAAAAAATAATGAAAATACTGCAGACACTAAATTCGGCAGCTTTCGCATTATCGCTCCTAGGGTCCATTCGCCACGACCTTAAATGCCGTGCCATTTCTCTCATTTCCTTTTCATACCTTCTTCCACCCCTTCTCTATTTTGTCATCCCCATCTCCCGTGTTTGTTTCTCATTTACGTCACCTTCCATTCCAGCGCGAAGCAATGAGAGGGTGGATGAGGAACTCGAGGGTGAATCGCGAAGGGGGGCGGGGTGTGAGGGAGGGGGGGGGGGAATTTGTAGTTTAAGGTAAGGAACAGATTCGAAACGAGACTCAAAGAGGAGATGAATGGGAAGGGGGAGAATGAGTGGGGGGAAGGAGAATAGAATGGGTTGATGATGGGGCGTGCGTAGTTAGGTGATGATAAGAAAGTGGCTGGATGGTTGATTCAAGGATTTAGGGGTAGGGCTGGGGGGATGGGGGGGGGGGGGGCTGGATCTGGGTGAACAATCGCTGGAGAGTGTGATTAGACCAGGATCGGATTATAGCAAGGAGCAATAATGCTCCTTACGCCAAAGAACGAGGTAGGAAACAAAAGATTGAGTTTTTTTCCTTCATTTCTACTCCATTCAAGAATTTCATTTGCACGCCACGTCTCTTATACGAAAAACTTTTTTGTGGAATATATTATACCGTTAATTTTTTCAAAGCAATAGCATTTTATCCCAGTAGGACGAGCTGGGTATGAACCCAATGGAACTGTAAAGAGGGATAATAGAAGATTTTGGAAATTTCAAAGACTTTGGAAAGTTCTAGATCTTTACAGTGGAAGAATAAGCAGCCACTCGACCAAGGAATAGGAGGACTGCTGATCTCATATTAAAATGTGGGCTGTAGTATGTTATGAATGCACAGGAAAAGTGATGGTACATCTCTAGTATCAGTATGACTCGAGTGAACGCAAACTAGACATTAGTATGACATCCAGAAGAGTTTATATTTGGTAATCAATGACTAAAGAAAGGTATGGAAACTCAGAGAATGATGAAGGAACTGGATAACCAGTGTGTATGATTGAAATGATAAAGATATTGTAAGCAATTACTACTACTGGTTTACTGATTTAAGAGGTCATGCGCCCACAAAACAAATACAGTCTCAAATTGGGCTATGAAAACTGGAGAACATATACGGAAGGAATTATTTCCCATATGCTACAAGTAACTTGCATCTGATTAAATCCAGATTTGAGCTTAAAAGAGAGAGAGGACTGCCTCTGAATAATATACGTAACCCTATGTAAGAAACTTAGGGGCATGCAGTCACGTCCGAATTTCAATATTGAATTATAATTTTGTCGATGAATTACAACTAGACAGTTAAATTTCAAGGTCTCTTTCATCGAAGGAGAAGTCCTAGCACTTGGAAGCTACATCCAAGCCAATGGATTTCAACCATTTTCTTAACGATTGGTTTTTGTGGCACAGCATACACAAGTTCAAATAAATGCTGTAAGGCGCAGGCAGAGCCTATGCCATCCAGAATTTTACAAATTTGATTATCATTCAGCAGTTCATCAATGACAATCATTTGAATACAATGTTAGGAGTTTGACACAATGAGAAATTACAAGGCAAATCTAGATTGCTAAATA
>NC_061094.1:71754429-71786929 GCF_015104395.2 Macrobrachium nipponense | reverse complement strand
TAGGAAAACAGTAATCCTATATATATATACGTAATGTTTTGTAGTAAATATATATCCTAAATTCTATATAGTCATATTTTCGTGACCGATATCTTTTCTTTAGTTTCCTTTCACAGTTACTGATGACGGAATATATCAAACTCGCAAACACTGGGTACATTTCATTCACCTCAGGCTGCTGTTTTTTTCTTCTAGAATATCATAAATTAGTAGTTGAATGTTAACAACAATATCTGAAAAGGTCGCAGGGTCAAGTCAATGAAAAATGTAACTAGCTAGCTGTTAGGTACGTTTCTCTCTCTCTCTCTCTCTCTCTCTCTCTCTCTCTCTCTCCTCTCTCTTTCCTTCTTTTCCTTCGTTCTTCTTAGTCCTCCTCGACCGGACGAGTCGCTCTCCTCTCTGCTCTCTCTCCATCCCTCCTCTACCTTCGTTCTTCTTCTTCTTCTTAGTTCCTCGCCGGACGAGTCTCTCTCTCTCTCTCTCTCTCTCTCTCTCTCTCTCTCTCCTTCTTCTTCTTTCTTCTTAGTTCCTCGCTGGACGAGTCGGAAACAGGAGAATTTATTTCTGGCGATTAGAAATTCATTTCTCGACATAACGTGGTTCGGATCCCACAATAAGCTGTAGGTCTCGTTGCTAAGTAGCCAATTGGGTACTATCCAAGTAAATAAAAATCTAATCCTTCGCGCCAGCCCAATGAGAGAGCTGTTCATCAGCTCAGTGGTCTGGTTAAACTAAGATATACTTGATTTTGTTTTCTTCTTATAGGGGAGCCTATCTTGCTTTCTATAGACAGGTAGCAAACTAACTCGTGTATTATTATTATTACTATATATCCAACTCAACTCTCTCCCTCTATTTTCCTTCTTATTTCGCATAATAATAAGGACGAGATTAACTTGAACCCGCCTCCTTATCTCCCCCGAATAAGAGGGACTCGGGGTAATGGAAATAGCAGAGCCGCTGGTTCCGAAGAAGTTGTTTCATAACATGCAAATACTTTTGCAGAGTTGTCCCCAACGCTTAATGGAGAGACGGATGGATCTGTTGAAGCTGCCATTGCTCAAAGATCATCGTGTTTCGTCATAAATGCTACGCGAAAGTTTGTGCTCGCTAAACTTCCTATAGTAGATTCGCATCAGCCGCGCATCGGATGTCTAGGCCAGTCCCTTACTACGACGCTCCTGATTGGCTGTCGATAAGCCAATCACAGGGCTGGAAACTGTCATGATGATAGATTACGCCAGCCTCTTGCTTTTCAGCAAGCCATAATGGAAACTCTCAGCCTCTCTCGAGAGTACACATAAGCAGGATGTATGTTCGACCTCTCCTGAGGGATAAGCAGGATGCATGTTCGACCTCTCCTGAGGGATACGCCTTTCAAATGTAACCTTCAGGAGAGGTGGAACATACCTCCTGCCTATGTGAACTCTCTCTCGAGAGAGACTGAGAGTTTCCAGCCCTGTGATTAGCTTATCAACAGTCAATCAGATGCACGCTTGATGTGAATCCACTATAGTAAATTTATCAGTTTCGTCTTTGATGCGCGATTATTAATAGCCCCTCATATGTTGGCTGTATGCTTGTGGTATGTGGGCCAATGCAGTTCAGATTTAATGAAGACTGCAAAACTGTTATCGTGCAAGAACTACAAAAAACTATATGGGCATTTTTTCCCGTTAAGACTATCGTTAATAGCTATGAGGTTACCATTTAACTACGTCTTAGTATATCAATAAATGCAATCATTTATCATTTCTTTCTCTGGTTTATGTATTATCTATCAAAATGTTACAAATCTTACATATCTGTCAAGAGATAAACAATTGGAAAATATATAGAACAGTTTTGCAATTAGATATTTGAGGCCTTGCAAAAAAATAAATAAATAAATAAAAAATAAAAAAAAAATAAGCCGAAGTTTCTTCGGCGCAATCGAACTTTCTGTCCGGTGGTGGCCTCAGCCACGGCCCATAAAACTCTTACCCGCGGCCCATGAAACTAAG
The DNA here is from genome assembly GCF_015104395.2 of Macrobrachium nipponense. NCBI lineage: Eukaryota > Metazoa > Arthropoda > Malacostraca > Decapoda > Palaemonidae > Macrobrachium > Macrobrachium nipponense. Next base: position 71,784,926 of record NC_061094.1, on the reverse strand, counting down.
CCAATGTTCTGAGGTGGCCTACGTTGTTGGTATACCCTATAGCGTGCCTTAATCTGATTTATGGCTAATTCTAACGGTTAAACTAAAAAACAATACCTGAGGCTAAACGGACTTATAGCGCTGACTTAAAATGATTATGGATAAATCTAACGTTAAATACAATGAAACTTACTGAGGCTAGAGTGCTGCAATTTGGTATGTTTGATGGCTGGAAGGTGGATGATCAACATACCAATTTGCAGCCCTCTAGCCTCAGTAAGTTTTATGATCTGAGGGCGGACGGACAGAGAAGGCCGGCACAATAGTTTTCTTTTACAGAAAACTAAAATATATAAAGCTAGTTCGCTTAGATTCCTTAAAAAAAAAAAAAAAACTTCAACCACACACTTTACTTTCCTCCCGAGCGAAATGCCCCCCTCTCCTCACCCACCCCAGAAACCTGACCTCCCCTGAGCAGGGAGGGATGCCCCCTTCCCAGGAAACAAGATCCCTTGAATGCGAAATCCTATTTCCTTGTGAACGGTTGGAGCAAAGCTTCGCTTTTATCTCCCTGATATAACACTATCTCTCTCAAGAGAGGGAGGAAAGATGGGACGTTATGCCAGAGAGAGAGAGAGAGAGAGAGAGGAGATCGAGAGACTTGGGAGAGAATCTGCCTGAGAGGCGGTAGTCCCGAGGACGATGGAGACTGAGAGAGAGAGCTTAAACAAGGATGGAGGAATACATACATACATACACATTATATACATATATATTTATATACACACACATATATAACTATATATATCACATATATGAATACATATTTTTATATATATATATACTATATATATATATATATATATATATATATATATATATTTATTTATTTATATAATATCTATAATATATATTATATATATAATGTATGTATGTATATATATATTACTATATATATATATATACATATACCAACATTGGTGTAATCTATTTAATACTCATCGTATAGATTTGAGTATTTACAGATTTAAACCACACTGGTCTTAAGCCCCGCCCCCACACCCCTACAATTATCTCTATATAACCTAAAAACATCAGTCAGTAAAAGCGTAGGTTATTCACAATTAACTACAAAATATAAAAATGTCCCTTTCTTAACAATTTAACAACACTGCTTAGCCAATATACAACTCACTGACCTCTCTTGACCTCCTCACGAAAAGCAATTCCCTCACCCACCCCCCCCCCCGCCCTACCCAAAAACCCCGCCCCCGTCTGCCTCTGAGTTCATCCGGAATTTGAAAAAAAAAAAAAAAAAACAAAAAAAATAGGTCAAGAGAAAAACGCTTTCATCTTTTTCTGGCTCGCGGTACAAGGCTACTGCCGAATTGAAGGAAAGAGGACTCCCCTTTAAGTCCAACTACGAGAGAAGAAGAAGAAGAAGAAGAAGAAGAAGAAGAAGAAGAAGAAAGTAGTCGACGACGAGAAAGAGAGGAAAAAGGAAATGGAAACAAAGCTTCAATGAGATTTTGCGATAATGGAGAATCTTTGACACGGCAAATGTATACCTCGTCTTTTTCGATGTTTTTATGTCAGACGAGGTTTGTTTGATACCTTTGTACTCTGTGGTCTTTCCATTTACATTCTAAAGGATGTAGTATATTCAATAAACGCTGTAAGAACACTGCAACGTTGATGATTCTATAATGATCTGCTCTTTGTCTTGTATCTTCCATAGCTGGTTGCAGATGTCAATTTTTAAATTAAGGCCTGTTTTCGTGTTCTGACTATATATATATATATATATATATATATATATATAATAATATATATATATATACTTATATATATATATATTATATTTTTGTTTGAAAACATTATAGTTTTTATTTCAGTTTAATGTTATTAAATTACAATTGAAATTTAATTCCAGACTGAGGATTGTGCCAATGTCTTGGGGGGGGCAAGAAACGTCCTCAATAAATAAAATCACGCGAGCTGTTGTCTTGCTGGAACCCGTGTTAGGATATATATATATATATATATATATATATATATATATATATATATATATATATATATATATATGTGTGTGTGTGTGTGTGTGTGTGTGTGTGTGTATATATATATATATTATATATATATATATATATATATATATATATATATATATATATAATGAAACGTAATTTTCTATTTTGCTCAGAAAATGTTAATTTGATATTCGAGTTCCTCCCTTTTTTGTCTTCTGACTAAATTAGACTTACGAAACGCTTTTGAGCTTTACATACATGCATACATAAGTATATGTTTATATTTATGTGGCGTATAATCTAAAATAACAGAATTTAATGTATACTTATTATTAATATATTCTACATTTTAGTGCCTTGCAAATCTGACTGCATCCTAAAAGTTTTACCTAATAACTGTGTATCAGTCGTATTAAACATAATTAGAATTTTCTACTGTACTGAAAGGAAATCTCTGTATTAATATCAAGATGAAATTGTGTTTGGGAACAATATTTAGGCAGCACTATACCGTCGCAAAATCCAACACTATATTAGTATAACTACAAACTACTATATTCTAAGCCTTTATACCAAACTATGGACGTGACTTTTTATCATCTTCTAGTCTTCCTTAAAGGACCCACATAAAGATTATAATTAAAAAGAAAAACACAAAACCCCCCCCCCCCCCACACCCCCCCCCCCCCCGGCCCCTCCCCCGCTCCCAAAGGCTTTACTACAAAGAGACCCAGACAGTCTTTTTCGCTAAGCTCATAATAAAACACGGACCTAAAACAAGTGTAATGGAAGCTTCACGAGGAAGATCAAAGGCTATTATTATTTTTATCATATTTTTCTTTTTAATAAAAGGATTTAAGATCCAGATGTTCATAGATTCACAATGAGAGTTTGCGATAAAATTTTTTTTTAAAATTTCAGTATTATTTTTTTTTTAAATATTTTTCTTTTTAATAAAAGGATTAAGATCCAGATGGTCATGAAGAATAGATTCCCATGATAGTGTGCGATAAAAATTTTTTTTTATATATTTTCCTTTTTAATAAAAGGATTTAAAATGATAGTTTGCACTAAAATAATTTTTTTTTATATATATTTCTTTTTAATCAAAAGGAATTTTTAAGATCCAGATGCTCATGTAGAATAGATCCTCCATGATAGGTTTCAGATAAAAAAAAAAAAAAAAAATTCAAACGCGCGACAAACTTTTTTTTCATTTGCAAAAGTTGTCTGCCGCGCGGTTCAGTTTGTAGAAGTTTCCTCTTCAAATGTTGGAAAACCTTAATTAAATAGGAGAGCACCAATGTAAAAATAACAATAAAAAAATTTTTATAGAGAAAACTACCCGACAACAATAAATGAATGTAAAAATAACACAGTTAGGTTTCCTTACGTAAAAAAACCAACTCAACCAAAAATAAAATTGTTTAAACATACAAGTACCGAGATAACAGTATAAGGAAGCTAAACTAACCCAATGTCTCCTTATGTGGAAGAATCAACACGACAATAAAAAGCCTTATTTAAAAAGAGATATAACAATAAAAAACAATAAGTTAATGACAAAACGGAAGCACCAACACAAGAATAAAAAGCCATATTTAAACAGAGATGACCACCCAAAAAAAAAAAATTAAGTTAATGACAAAAACCCATTATGTTTCCTTGGGAAGATGCACCAACGCAACAATAAAAAAATGAAAATGTTTTTAAATAAAGAAAACCCATAACATTAAACAAATGACAAAATACAATTCATTCTCCTGACCAAAAGAGGAAAGATGAAAAAGACATGAAAATGTATTTAGATAGAAAAATCATCAAACAATATTATATCAATGACAAAACACAATAAATTTTAATGACAATAATTTTCCTGACGAAAAGAGTAAAAAAGGGGAAAAAAATCGCAAAAAAGGAACGAAAAAGAAACCATCAAACAACATTAAATTGAAGACAAAACACAATTAATTCCCCTGACGAAAAGAGGAAAAAAAAAAAAAAAAAAAAACTCCCCAAAGAAGAACTGACAAAAAAAAAAAAAAAAAAAAAAACCATCAAACAACATTAAATCAATAACAAAAAAAAAAAAAAAAAAAAAAAGAAAAAACTCGCCAAAAAAAGAATGAATAAAGAAAAAAATCCATCAAACAACATTAAATTAAAGAACAAAAACACAATTAATTCTCCTGACGAAAAGAGAGAGAGAAAGAAAACTAAAAAAAAGAATGAATAAAGAAAAAATGGTAACAACAAAACGGCTCCAGCTCATTTTTTATGCGAGTCACCGCGGATAATAAGGATTTGCAGCATAGCTCTCATGGACGTGACGGCATTTTGGGCATCGTTGGTTTCAAGGTCACCAGGACTGAAATAGGCGCTCTTGTGGCAGGCTTCGTTCTGCGTATATATGTCTGCCTGTCATGAAAGCGTTCGCTGACGAGAGAATGATGATTAAGACACTGAACGGATATAATTAACGCACAGTCGCGCGCGGCATTGAAATAGAATTATAACCCGCTTCGGGATCAAACCGAGGGTTTCTTTTTAAATGGAAATGGGTAAAGGGAGAAGGCGCTACCTGCTGACCCACACGGGTATTTAATCAAAACGTTTCTTATGACTTGGTGGCCTGGCGGGTGGTACGTAGCTAGACTGACTGCTTTTGTACAGAAAGAAAAAAAGGATAGAAAAATATGTGCAAATCTTCACGTTGACACAAGAGAAAACTGTAACAATATATACGTATGTATATATCTAAATATATATACATATATATATATATATATATATGGATATATACACACACACACACACACACACACACATATATATATATATATATATATATATATATATATATATAGATATATATATATTATATATATATATATATATAATATATATATATATATATATATATATATATATTATATATATATATATATATATATATATATATATATATTTATAATGAAAAACAACAAAGCGTGTGGCTTCCATGTTCCAGATCCCACAAGGCGTTCCAGTTAGTAAGGCCATTTTCAAGAACCAGCGCTGACTGTCTCTCAATCAAGTACGGGACAGAGGTATTCGAACCCTCCATATCTAGGTAGACAGAGTTATGGCAGGGTGTGGTCTAATCTCACATCAAGATATTTTTTTAAAAGAATTCCTTACCTTCAGCTCAAGGTCGAGAAGGATACGAAAAAAACGCTTTTCATTTTTCTGTAAAAGAAAATGGTTGAGATGGCTATTTGTCTGTCCGTCCGCACTTTTTCTGTCCGCCCTCAGATCTTCAAAACTACCGAGGCTACAGGGCTGCAAATTGGCATGTTGATCATCCACCTTCCAATCATCAAACATACCAAATTGCATCCCTCTAGCCTCAGTAGTTTCTATTTTATTTAAGGTTAAAGTTAGCCATGGATCGTGCACCTGGCAGAGCCTTCCGGAGCCGTGACATGACTGTCTCCTTACACAAAATATAGACATGACTGTCTCCTTACACAAAATATAGACATGACTGTCTCCTTACACAAAATGAATTATAGATAACCTTCTCTTGTAAAAAGGAAAAAAAAATATGCAAAGTTGAAGATACAAAACGATATTCTATGCCAAGGTCAAAGTGACTGATAAACTCGGTGCCTTTATCTGGTCGAGAGAGGAAAGAGAAGAGAAGAGAAATAAAAAAATAAAAAGAAGAATGGGAAAAGAATTGTGCCGGCCAATGGAAGCTAAATTTAGAACCGTGGGGGGGGGGGGGGGGGGGGGAGACCAGATTCAATCAGCGCGATTAAATTAAAATAGCTCATAAAATACCGAGGAAGGGAAAGAGATGCGAGAAAATGGGGGAGCGGGGGTGGGGGTGGGGGGGGGAGGGGTTTAGAGGAAGGGGGGAGGGGGAGGATGATTCCTCTTGGTTATTTTCTCCTTTTTGCACGTTCCAGGCCGGAATCATATGCTGGTTGAAATTCACGTTGAATGGCTGCTGTTGTTATCTACTACGGTGAGATGTTTCGCTTTAAATCTTCAAGTTTCTTATCTGAGTTTTTGTCAATTTTGTTATGAATGCAAAGATTTAAACATCAATTAAACATACGAGGTTCATTTTGTGTGTGAAATAAATTTACAAAAATTAGTTATAAAATTTTATGAAATTATAAATTTATAAAATTATAAATTTATGAATTAAAAACAAATTTATAAATTATAAAATCATAAATTTATAGAATTATAAAACAATAAATTATAAATTATTAAAATTAAAAATTTCATAATATCAGGTCCTTCAAAACTAAAATTAAATCAGTCCTAAGTAAAACAATAAATAATTTAACAATAAAAACACGCTCAAACAGATTCACAACAATAAACCAAAAGCTTCTCTAAAGTGCAAAATCCAGTTTTTTTTACAAGAGAGTAAACAAAGTCGAGTTTCTCTGTCAGCAACAGCAAACAAAAGCGAGAAGACCAGATAGATCCACTTAACTGATTAGTCGCGGTCACTTGCTAATAACACGGAGAAGCCCAGAACACCGACCAAGGTCTTGCTTAAATTGACAGAGAGGCTTACGACAAAAACCTCTGTTTTTTTTCGTTTTTTTTGTTTGTTTCATTCGGTGAAATTCAGAGATATCTCTATTTTGATTTGCAGGAATCTCACGTTTAATTTCTTTCCGTTTTTTGTCTGTTGCAATTAGTGGAATTCAGAGAAATATATTTTGATTTGCAGATTTTTTTTTGTCCGTTGAAATCAGTGGAATTCAAAGATATCTCTATTTCGATTAGCAGAAATCTCAGGGCTGTGTTGTTGTTGTTTTTTGTTGTTGTGTTGTTGTTGATGATGTGTTTTTTTTTTGTTGTAGTAAAATCAGTGGAATCTGTTGTTGTTGTTGTTTTATTTGTTTATTTATTTATTTTTTAAATCAGTGGAATTCAAAGAAATCTCTGTTTTGATTTGTAGAAATCTCAGGTTTAATTTCTGTTTTTGGTCCGGTGAAATTAGTGAAATTCAAAGAAATCTCTATTTTGATTTGCAGAAATATAAGTTTTTTTTTTTTGTGGGGGGGGTGTTTTTTTTCCGTCCGTTGAAATCAGTGGATTCCTAGGAATCTTTTTATTTTGATTTGAAAAAATCTCAGAGTTCATTTCTTCCTGCTTTTTATTATCTGTTTAAATCAGCGGATTTCAAAGAGATCTCTTTATTTTGATTTTGGATTTGTTGAAATCTACTGAATCAAAAATTTTTTATTTTATTTTGATATATGACACAGCATTTAACCAGGCTTTTGAGATAGGTTTACACGAGTAAGAAGATTGTGTTCTTGAAAATAGGGAATTATCATTTGATATTTATTACCCCAATTCCAACAGAGGGGTGGGGGAGACTGCTGGCTAATTTATACTAATTTGCAGAGCAAAAGGGGTCAAGATACGAAGAAATGTCACAGGGGAGCAAAACTACTTATCAGCATAAAAACACAATAATAAAAATATCAAAACGATTTATATAAAGAAAAACAAAGAGGTTGGACAAAAGACAAGAGACAAAAAAAAAAAAAAAAAGTGATAAATTGCGTCAAGTTTCTTCGGCGCAATCGTGTTTTCTGTCCGGTGGTGGCCTATGTTGCTGGTGCCAGAAGTACGATTATGGCTAACTTTAACCTTGAATAAAATAAATAAAAAAACTAACTGAGGCTAAAGCCGGGCGGTGCAATTTGGTATGTTTTGATGATTGGAGAGTGGATATGACCAATCGTAATCAATTTGCAGCCCTCTAGCCTCAGTAGAGTTCAATGATCTACAGTAGATTGCCTATGAGGGAAACTAAAAAGGAGAAGCCAGAGAGCCAGAAGTAACGAATTATGGCTAACATTTACCTTGAATAAAATAAATTACACAGAGGCTAGGGGCTGGCAATTTGGTAATGTTGTTGATGATTGGAGAGTGGATGATCAACGTGCCAATTTGCAGCCTAGCCTCTAGCCTCAGTAGAGAGAGAGATTTGAGAGAGAGAGAGAGAGAGAGAGAGAGAGAGAGAGAGAGAGAGAGAGACGATGCTAATGAGAGTCTCCAGACTCAGTCGGGGCAATATCTGGATGGGTGAAGACGAAAGAGGAAATGAAACGTCGGTGGATAATGGCAAGAGGAAGACGATTGCGATGGGATAAAATTCCAAACGGGGATGAAAAAGAAAAAAAGAAAAAGAAAATTGCTTAAGGTCGGATATTCACTGTATCACATTGATCTCCGAGGAAGGGATAGGGGAAGAGAAGAAGAAGAAGAAGGAGAAGAAGAAGGGGAGAGAGAGAGAGAGAGAGAGAGAGAGAGAGAGAAGAAGAAGAAGAAGAAGAAGAAGAAGAAGGAGAGAGAGAGAGATGAGAGAGAAATAAAGAGAGACAAAGAAAAAGAAGAAGAAGGAGAAGAAGAAGAAGAAGAAGAGAGAGAGAGAGAGAGAGAGAGAGAGAGAGAGAGAGAGAGAGGAGGAGGAAAAGATGATAAAGAAGAAGGGGAGAGAGAGAAAAGAAGAAGAAGAAGAAGAAGAAGAAGAAGAGAGAGAGAGAGCGGAGTCGGAGGGAGGAGTCGGAGGAGGAGAAAATTATGATAAAGAAGAAGGAAGGACAGAGAGAGAGAGAGAGAGAGAGAGAGAGAGAGAGAGAGAGAGAGGAACTGGAATAAACGGTTGAGAGTCCCGAAATTTAATTGAATATACTGCGCTATGAGATGAGAAATATTACTACCAATGTCCTAACACAATACGACTGATTTTATAGTTACACAAAAATAGCTATACTGAACTTCAGAGAGGAAACCATTCAATTCGTTTACAAACAACTACTTATATAATCTTTACCTAGGACTATTTCTCTGCAGTGTAAATGCTTTCTGTGTCACAAAGTCTGTATTATGCGTTTGTTTAACAGTAAATATAAAAGAAAGAGTTGAAGCTGAAAAACAAACAAAATAAAACTGGTAAAAAAATGCGTAAAAGTTTCTTCGGCGCAATTGAGATTTCGGTACAGATATAATACTGTAAAAGCCGCGGACTATTAAACTTTCAGCCATGGCCGGTAGTGGATTATCCTATTAGCGTTGTCAGACGCACTGTAACCTTAAGTAAAAAAAAAAATAGAAATAAAAAACTACGGAGGCTAGAGGGCTGCAATTTTGTATGCTTGATGTTTGGAAGGTGGACGATTAACAAACCAATTTGCAGCCCTCTAGCCTCAGTAGTTTTTAAGATATGAGGGCGGACAGACCAAGCTACTTCAATAGCTTTCTTTTCCAGAAAACTAAAAATAAAGGGGGTTGTGGGTGAGAAAAATCGTGCAAAAATATTTCATAAAATTGTTATACAGGAATGAAGTGCGATTAAAGAAATAATAAATAAAATCAATGGATAAAATTACACTCCTACGTGTAAAAATTCATTCATTTGGACACAAATTTAATTTCGACTGAAAAAAAATTACATATCAATGAATAAAGAAAACGGAATGAATCATTACATTCCTCAGTGTAAAAATTCATTCATTTGGAAACTAAAAATTTAATTTTGACTGAAAAAAATATCAATTTATAAAGAAAACGGAATAAATCATTACACTCCTAAGTGTAAAAACTCATTCATTCGGAAACTAGATATTTAATTGCGACTGAAAAAAAAATATTAATGAATAAAGAAAACGGAATAAATCACTACGCTTTTAAGTGTAAAAATGCATTCATTTAGGAACTAGAAATTTCATTTCGACTGACAAAAATATTAATGAATAAAAAAATGCAATAAACCAACTTGTCTATTGAATAACGTAAGATGGAAATTTACGATTCTTATTTACTAAAGCAAGAGATACGTTCCTCAAAATGGAATGAAAGCACTTGGCTTCCTGCAGAAAGGGCAGCATCATCCATTACTTCTTCCTGCGTCCATCGAGTTGTTAGCTTCGTTCATTCGACGACCTGACGACCTGACGACCTTTTACCCCATTCATCGCGTTTTCCAGATCTTTTTTCCTGTCTATTCAATTAGGAAGGGACGTTGTGCTCTTCTTCTTCTTCTTCTTCTTCTCTCCTTTTAAAGAGAAAGAAGAAGAGGTTTAGCCCTTTTGATTGAAGGCCAGAAGGACTCTGGCTTTGTTGTTGTTTTCGCTTACTCGGGGAGTAAGCCTATACAAACTACCTCGTTGCTGTTGTTGTTGTTGTTAGGGGAGTATGAAAGGTCCATGGAAGAACTAAAAAGTTCTGGAAAAGCAGCTTCACGTCGAGTTCAAGGTACAAGAATTTTGTGATAGGATATTTATGATCTATTTATGAGAATGAAAATGTAAAATGGAATCAGTTTCTCTCTCTCTCTCTCTCTCTCTCTCTCTCTCTCTCTCTCTCTCCCTCTCTCCGTTTCATACACCGGCATTATGTTCATTACAACACCACTACCCAGAATCTCGAGCGCAACGCATCTTCCATAATAACTCAGCTACAAGGAGGAGTTCCAGATTCCAGGAATATATCGCCCGTCGCTTCTCAACTGGAACCGCTTGTGGGAGTCGTATATACACGCCTTGACCCCTTGGCATCAAACGTCATAATACATCCCATCTCCTCCTCAAGTCAATTCTTGAAGAGTTATTGAAGGCTGCGCGGTGTAAACGTAGGAAAACAACGGTTTAACTTGAGTGAGCATCACTCGAATGCTGTCTCTAGTATACGCTGGTGCCAACTACCCAATTTTGATCGGTGAACCCTTCTATTAGCAGTATCATAAAGCTTTTACTTTATTTTCTCTGAGGCAAAACCATACTTCATATTTTATAAAATATTGTACTGAAGAGTTATCATTGAACAGCTGACAAATAAAATAAATTTTAAAAAAACTACGCCAAAGGTTCTTCGGCGCAATGGAGTTTTCAGAACATCGTATAATCAAGGCCACCGAAAATACATCTATCTTTCGGTGGTCTCGGTATAATGCTGCATTAGCCGCGGCCCATGAAACTTTACCCACGGCCCGGTGCTGGCTAGCTTATATCGTTGCCAGACTCACGATTATTGCTGACTTTAACCTTAAATAAGATCAAAACTACTGAGGCTAAAGGGCTGCAATTTGCTTTGTTTGATAACCTAGCCTTACCCCTTGCCAGACGTATGATTGTGGCTGACTTTAACCTTAAATAAAATCAAAACTGCTGAGGCTAGAGGGCTGCAATTTGGTATGTTTGATGATAAGAGATTGGATGATCAACATACCAATTTACAGCCCTCTAGCCTCAGTAATTTTTAAGGTCTGAGAGCGGACAGAAAAAAAGCGCAGACGGACCGACATAGCCGACACAATAGTTTGCTTTTCAGAAAACTAAAGGAGATAAAGAGATAAGGTAAAAGAAAGATAATCGACAACGCAAATATAAAAGAATAAAACTGGGAAGGTGGAATCAAATGTGATACAAATTCCCAGTAAGGTCACGTGAGTGTCTCTGGCGTTCACATCTGAGGTTTAATGGCCGCGGGAAAAAAATAAAAAAACTCTCAGGTGGGTCTTCCACAGGGTCTCCCAGGGTGGAAGGGGGTGGGGGGGAAGGGAAAGCTCCTTTAAAACAACACGTAGATGACTCTCTCAATTAAGGAGAAGACAGACGAGGGAGCAGATCAAATGGGAAAGAGACTATAAACCAGCGAGCGAGAGAAGAGAGGTCGAAGAGAGTGAGAGGAAAGAAAAGGACGCGCCGATAGATACTGAATGTCCGCAAAAAGTGCGCGAAAAAGTCATAGAAAACGAGATCCAACAGAAAATGCGACCCAACAGAAAACGAGGTGCGATGGCACTTATAACAATATTAACATATAAAGGAATAATAATGTTTTTGTTTAGTTCAAATTTATTTATTTTAAGACCTACTTTACACTAACATGGCAACTTCAGATCGTGTGTAAGGAGTGACTAATATATACATATATATAAAATATATAAAATATATATATATATATATATATATATATATATATATATATATATATATATATATATATATATATATATACGTATATGATATATATATATATATATATATATATATATATATATATTTATACGTATATGTATATATATACATATATATATATATATATATATATATATATATATATATATATATATATATATATATATAGAAAAACGAGATCCAACAGGAAAACGAGATGCGATAGCACTTAGCAACAATATTAAACATCTAAAGGAATAATAATACTTTTGTTTATTTTAAATATTTTTATTTTAAGACCTACTGGACACTAACATGGCAACTTCAGATCGTGTGTAAGGAGTGACTATATATATATATATATATATATATATATATATATATATATATGTATATATATATATATATATATATATATATACATATATATATATATATATATATATATATATATATATATATATATAGTGTATATATATAAATATATATATCTAATAAAAGGAGCCCATAAAAAACACCAAAATGTAGAGAGAACAGTACTATATTCAGAGACTGCTGTCTCTCTCTTAGGTATATGAATGAGAAAAGTTTACAGAAAAGGTGGTATTTATACCAAGAGATTCGTCCACAAGTAAGCCAATTTAGGTCACCCCCGCTGATAATCTTCCTTTAATCTTCTTAAGCGTTGGTTGAATGAACACTGCGTCGACGATATCTGATATCCAATTCCCTTTTGAGATGTTCATTACCTGCTTCTCTTTTATTAAGGCCGATTCCATCATTTGACTCTTGTACCGGCAGTTGCTGCTATAAATTACATGTGACATATTCCAGTTTATTCTATGGTTATGTCATTTATATGGTTGAAAATAGCCGAGTTCTGTTGTCCATACCTAACTGCCGTTTGTGTTGTATTAATCTCTGGGGAAGTGATTTACCTGTAAAATCCGATGTAAGATTGGTCACAGTCTGGCATGGGATCTCATATACCCCAGAGTCTTTGGGTTTGGGAGATGTCTTTTGTTGGACGTTAATCAGGGATTTGGCTAAGGTATTTGGGTAGGTAAATGCAAAAGGGTTGGATTTCCCAAGGGTGTGAGTTACTCTCTTAATCGTCTCCAGGTGGGGAATTTTTATTTTATTGTTGGGTGTTGTCTCTGGTCTTGTCTTTAGGGGGTCGGTAGAAAATTACGTTTGCTTTTGAATGCTTTCTCAATTATATGGTCAGGATACTTTAAAGATGAAAGTTGCTTGCGAATTAGTTCAAATTCTTTTTCCAGGAAATCTGGGGAACAAATTCGTAAGGCTCTTAAGAATAGGTTGCTAGCTACACCTATCTTGATAGTATTGTCATGATAGCTAAAGTAGTGAATATATGAAAGTGAGAACGTTGGTTTTCTGTATATGGTAAATTTTGTATTCTGTCGTGTCTCTGATTATTAAAACATCAAGAAAAGGAATTTTTGTTTGTCTGTTTCCCTCTATCACACAAGATTTTCCTGGAGAAAGAATCACCAGTACGAGAAACGAACATCTTCGTGCTACGCAGAGTGTATATGGAACTCAATCTAATCTTCGCCTCCTCACTACGGACCCATATACAGGTATCTGATTTCATTCTGTTCCGACATTGCTGCCTATAATAGCGTGACTCATTCCAACAGACTTTTAACGCAAGTTAAATAACTTAATAGATAATAGCGCATGGAATAATCTTGAACAACAAGACAAAGTTTTAAACTTATCCAACACCCCCCTTACTGTAAATCAACATTTAGTTTTGTTTTAAATTTTAGGCTTATCCTATGCCCTTATGCCAGACCGCAAAAACAACCTAGACTTCATAGTGGCTTTTGATAAATTCATATCTGACAAAAACTACAGCCGTGAAGAGATATGTTTAAAAGGAGTGTTACTAAATGCTTTAACTGACCTCATAAGAAATATCCTGTTCCCCGCAGATTCATGATAGCCATCCACTCGCTAAAAAAGTTAGATGTTATAATAAGTAGATCCGACAAAGACGGCAAAATTGTAATAATGGACAAAGACTTCTACCTCGACAAAATCAACCAGCTCCTTAGCGACACAAATACTTACGAAAAAAGAAAAACTGACGAAAAATCCCCTCCAGAACGTTCCCACAGAATTTTTTCGGAAAGTAAGATTAATTGGCCAAGACAAAAAGAGTATTGAACTATTAGAGAAATTTTAAAGTAATTAATCCTAAATTACCTACTTTTATGGTCTTCCCAAAACTCACAAAGACAATCTTCCATTTAGACCCATCGTTTCATGCGCCGGAGCTTTCAATTACAACATTTCTAAATGGTTAGCTGGCCTCCTTTCTCCTTTTTTAGGCACTTTTTCTCCCAGTCACATCAAACATTCGGAAGACTTTTGTCACAAATTCAGAGAAGCACATATAACACTTCACAACATAAAACTTTTAAGCCTTGACGTAGACTCCCTATTCACAAAGTACCAGTACAGGACGTTCTTCAGTTTTTAAGGGAAAAATTATCCCCCTATTCAGATCATTTCCCTTTGGCACTTGACAAAATAATAAGTTAGTTGAATTATGTGCATCTAATAACGTATTTTCATTCGGGGAATCATTCTACAAGCAAAAATTCGGGTGTAGTATGGGTAGTCCTTAAGTCCTATTTTAGCCAATCTGTACATGGAATACTTTGAAACTACAGTAATAAATGCAATAAAACCCAAAAACATGCTGTGGATGAGATACGTGGATGACATACTAACATTTTGGGATAATAAGTGGGGGTAATTTTAATGGAATTCCTCTCAAAATTAAACGCATTAGTGCCCAGCATCAAATTTAAAGTTGAATGGGAAACAGACAACAAAATTCCTTTCTTGATGTTTTAATAATCAGAGGACACGACAGAATACAAATTTACCATATACAGAAAACCAACGTTCTCACTTTCTATATTCACTACTTTAGCTATCATGACAATACTATCAAGATAGGTGTAGCTAGCAACCTATTCTTAAGAGCCTTACGAATTTGTTCCCCAGATTTCCTGGAAAAAGAATTTGAACTAATTCGCAAGCAACTTTCATCTTTAAGTATCCTGACCATATAATTGAGAAGCAATTTCAAAAAGCAAACGTAATTTTCTACCGACCCCCTAAAGACAAGACCAGAGACACACCCAACAATAAAATAAAAATTCCCCACCTGGAGACGATTAAGAGAGTAACCCTCACACCCTTGGGAAATCCAACCCTTTTGCATTTACCTACCCAAATACCTTAGCCAAATCCCTGATTAACGTCCAACAAAAGACATCTCCCAAAGACTCTGGGGTATATGAGATCCCATGCCAGGACTGTGACCAATCTTACATCGGGATTTACAGGTAAATCACTTCCCCAGAGATTAATACAACACAAACGGTCAGTTAGGTATGGACAAACAGAACTGGCTATTTTCAACCATATAAAGTGAACATAACCATAGAATAAACTGGAATATGTCACGTGTAATTTATAGCAGCAACTGCCGGTACAAGAGTCAAATGATGGAATCGGCCTTAATAAAAGAGAAGCAGGTAATGAACATCTCAAAAGGGAATTGGATATCAGATATCGTCGACGCAGTGTTCATTCAACCACGCTTAAGAAGATTAAAGGAAGATTATCAGCGGGGGGGGTGACCTAAATTGGCTTACTTGTGGACGAATCTCTTGGTATAAATACCACCTTTCTGTAAACTTTTCTCATTCATATACCTGAAGAGAGAGACAGCAGTCTCTGAAATATAGTACTTTCTCTCTACATTTTGGTGTTTTATGGGCTCCTTTTATTAGATGGAATTCTGTTGTTACAGAACATTTTTTACCAGTCAAAATATATATATATATATATAGATAATATATATATATACTATATATATATATATATATATATATATATATATATATATATAAACACCAGAAATCTGAGAACCCAGCACCGACACCAACGCTGTGACTTGCACCATGGCATGCATAAATAATACTGACAAACAAGAGGGGGACACAATCCCCTGGCTGGCTGGCCAAGGCAAACCCCTAAATATTTCTCGCTCCGAATAAAGACGTCGCTAAGACAAGGGGAAATACTAGATGTTACACACACACACACAGTGCGCGCGCATGTACGCATTATTCACATACACACATGCGCTCATACACACCTAAACCCCAACACGTATTTGAAAATACACTTAAGCTATTTTATGTATTTAGAGGTTTTTAAAACGCTACTAAGACAACCAAAAAGGAGGACGTATTTAAGGAACGCTGAAAATAAAACAACTATAGTAGATTCACATCAACCGTGCATTTGATGTCTAGGCCAGTCATTTACGACGCTCCTGATTGGCTGTTGATAAGCCAATCGCAGGGCTGGAAACTCTCAGTCTCTCTCGAGAGAGTTTACATGGGTAGGATCTTTGTTCCACTTCTCCTGAGGGATACGTCTTTCAGGAGAGGTGGAATATACATCCTACCTAAGTGAACTCTCGAGAGAGACTAAGGAGAGTTACTGTGAGTTTCCAGCCCTGTGATTGGCTTATCAACAGCCAATCAGGAGTCTACAATAGTTTGCATCTCGTGCCAGTCTCGACTCGAGTATATCTGATGGGGATATACGAACCATCTCTTCTCCAGGTGAGGTCTCGAAGCTTTACTGAGGAGAAATATTGTTAAAATCTATTTTCCGAGGAGCTTTGAAGAAGAGACTACGACCCCTGACCAAATTGCATAATTAACCAGTGACGGAGAATGGAATCCAACGCGTACGAAGGGAATTTTTACTGAATAAAAGGCACACTGAATATGCACACGAAAGAGAACGACGATTGTCGAATATTAGACAAAGTCTGAAAAATAATGTTAAAAAAATTAAGAATGGCAACAGCACTTTAAAAATGTATTTGTTCCCAGCAAAAAGAGGCTAATTTGAAAAAAATAATAAATAAAAAACTAACGGAAAGACAAACCAAAATTTGAAAAAAATGAAAAATTAAAAAAATAAAACTAACGGAATAAACAAATGAATAAATAAAAACCTAACGGAAATAAAAAAAATAAATATATAAACAATTAAAAACTAAAACATCACAAAAAAACAAAAAACAAAAACAAAAAAGCAAATGACTTCCATAGAAAGACAAACAAGAAATGTAAAACTAAAAAAAAATAAATAAATAAATAAATAAATAAACCAGAGACAACGCTTAAAAGGATGTTATATTCCCAGCGAACTCTTGCCCCCTAGTTTCCAAAGCCAAGTTTTATGGAGGGGGAATCTCTCTCTCTCTCTCTCTCTCTCTCTCTCTCTCTCTCTCTCTCTCTCTCTCTCTCTCCAGAGGTACGAGATGCGCAATGAAAGACAGAAGACAGACGAGGCGCGAATAAAATGGGAACATCCAAATGAACTGAAAGTGGATGAGAGGGAGAAAGGTTGGATGAGAGGGAAAATGGTTGGATGAAAGGGAGAAAGGAGGGAGAAAGGTTGGATGAGAGGGAGAAAAGTTGGATGAAAGGGAGAAAGGTTGGATGAAAGGGAGAAAGGCTGGATGAGAGGGAGAAAAGTTGGATGAGAAGGAGAAAAGTTGGATGAGAGGGGGAAAGGTTGGATGAGAAGGAGAATGGTTGGATGAAAGGGAGAAATGGTTGGATGAGAAGAATAATAGTTGGATGAGAAGGAGAAAAGTTGGATGAAAGGGAGAATAGTTGAATGAGAAGGAGAAACGTCTACTAGTTCCAGAAAAGAAGTTATTATGAGGTGGATAACGGAGTGATGAAAGTTACTGAGAGGAGAGAGGAGAGGAGGATGAGACGGAGAGAGAGACCGATGGAGACGAACCGAGAGAGAGACTGTACTTGCTCGAAGTGTTGATAAAGTCGAGGAGGATACGCAGACGCAAAAAAAATAAAAAATAAATAAAAAAACACCAAAAAATTATGACAAAAGGAATATGAGAGGAAGCTAAACATAAAAGAACGACTTAAGACTTAAACAACCACAAAAGAGTTGAATTAGACAACGAAATACCAATAAAATTATATAGAAACAAAACCACGAAATATAAGAATAAGAAGTAACGGTTGGCGAAGATTTTGTCACGGAGGTCTTGTTCAGTGTTCAGCTTGAAGCTTTATGGAGGTGGAGGAGGAGGTGAGGAAGGAGGAGGAGGAGGAGGAGGAGGTCTCTCACTCACTGGTTAACTGAAGCTCACCTGGAAAACCACACAAAGCAAATTAGGGATATCAAATTCTCAATTGAATAAGTGTAAAACCGCGTAAAACAATTAAGACATGAGAGAACCTCAATTATATGAATGTCAGATGAGGAGAGAATGGATTGGGAATAACTGACGAATTCGGGAGGTGGAGAGAGGAAAGAGAGAGAGGGAGCCCCAGAGAGAGAGAGAGAGGAGGCTTGATGCCTAACGAATGGACTAAACAACGTAAAACCGAAGAACAATAAGAGAGAGAGAGAGAGAGAGAGAGAGAGAGAGAGAGAGAGAGAGAGAGAGAGGAGGAAGCGTGATGCTTTACGAATGGACTAAAGTCTAAACCAACATAAAAGCAAACAGCAAGAGGATGAGAGATGAGAGTGGAGAGAGACCTAGAGAGAAGAGACGAGCTAGATTAAAGAGAGAGGGATGAAGAGAGAGGAGAGAGGGCCACATCAAACACTCAACAGCATCATTTCATTGTCATTATTTAGAATCCCAAATGAAGGGAGGAAGTGTAGCAGAGTGAAGCGGCCGAATTATGGAGAGAGAGAGAGACAGAGGAGAGACGAGAGAGAGGACGAGGAGGATGAGAGAAGAGAAGGAGAGAGGCTGGAAGGGAGGAGGGGAGGGGGGGGGGGAAGTGGGACATGAAAAGACACCTCAGAATAGAGCAATCTGCTCTTGATTGCTAACTATCATGTCGCTTTCCCGATTTGTTTCTTTTTCATTTTTCTTTCCACTCTCGTCGATTTTTTTTTTGTCCATTGAAACGAGACAACAATTTCGCTCTGATGCGCATCCCCCTACCCCTCCACCCGACCCCGCCCTTTCTCTCTCTCTCTCTCTCTCTCCTCACACGTGCCGAGACAATCCTGCTGACTTCAACTTCCTCCTTTCATTGACGTCGATTCCGTGAGAGGATTCGAAAAGCAAGTCCTGGGGACGTCTAACAGACAGCGTGAGTATACCCAGTTGTCGCTGGTCGGTCAGTTTGTCGCAATTTTCGAAACTCGAAAGACTTAGAGAGGGTCGTCTAGAAGGTCACGGGACCTGCGAGGTCATTCAGCGCTTAACAGAAAATTGACAGCGAGATGGTTTGAAAGGTGTAACAGGAGGAAAACCTCAAAGCAGTTGCACTATAAATCAATTGTTAGGGGAAGATTAAGGAAAGCAAGATGAAAGAAAGAGAATACGAACGGAGGTACAGTAAAAACAATGGAACGGGTTGCAGGTGGAGGTCGAAGGCTATGTGCCTTTTATATTAGAGACGTATCCTGTTTTAACAGAATAATTTATATATATATATATATATATATATGTGTGTGTGTGTGTGTGTGTGTGTGTGTGTGTGTGTGTGTACACTCGGCAAGGAAAATTAGGATACAGTTTTTTTAAATCTTCGGACATAATATGGTTCAATAATGCCACACCTGGCAACTCTAGACAGGGGCGGAGCTTCAAAATCATAGCGTTTGTTGCTTTCAAGATTTCTATTAACTTTACACCATAAAGATTCTGTATAGGTCCTATAATCATTTATACTTGAATGTAGAAACAGGCTCTATATTCTTTTTTAAAACCTACTGTGAAAACTTATTTATGAGTAATGTTTGACACTAAACTGACGTAAAATTCATACGTAATTGAAGACGGATCTTAAACAATGAGAGAAAGTGTTTTAAAATTTGGGCAGTACTTGTGGAAATCGTGAGGAACAATACAGTAAAGAATGAAATATTATGACGATAGAGAGAGAGCGCGCAAGCATAGGCCTATCGATAGAGATACTTAATTCATTATATTTACTTTGAGAGATTAAGTGATAATATTTTTTCAAATGTTTCAAAGTGAGATTTGAGAGAGAGAGAGAGAGAGAGAGAGAGAGAGAGAGAGAGAGAGAGAGAGAGAGAGAGCATATGCCTATCTATAGATATAATTCATTATATTTACTTTGAGAGATTGAGTGATAATATTTTATCAAATTTGTTTTAAAAGTAGAGAGAGAGAGAGAGAGAGAGAGAGAGAGAGAGAGAGAGAGAGAGAGCAAAATCTGCTTACGTGAAAGCTTAGGCCTATTGATAACTACTTAATTTCATTATATTATCTTGGGAGATGGAGTGGTAATATATATTTTTATAGTATGTTTTAG
The DNA here is from genome assembly GCF_015104395.2 of Macrobrachium nipponense. Taxonomy (NCBI): domain Eukaryota; kingdom Metazoa; phylum Arthropoda; class Malacostraca; order Decapoda; family Palaemonidae; genus Macrobrachium; species Macrobrachium nipponense. Next base: position 71,764,523 of record NC_061094.1, on the reverse strand, counting down.
AAGGATCATAATATTCAAGTTAATTCTCTAAGTAATTCACACCCTGATCTTGATTTCATTCGATAGTTGCCTTAACATTCAAAGACTGTAAAAAGACGTGGAAAATTTTAAACACAGGCAGCGGTCATTCTTGCTCTCTTGATATAGTCTGTACTTTTGAAAATCGAGTTTCATCCATAAATCATTCACGAAAAAAGCTGTGTTAAGTAAAAATATTTATTACCACAAATAACTCCTTGTATTCCACAGGCAATTAAAGTTTCATATCGTGCAAATAAGGCTGATGTGTTGGGAGATCTTTCAGCCTAGCGGCAAAGAAATGCAGTCGTGTAGGGCTGTAGGCTACTACGAACTGCTTTATAATGGGAGCATATAGCCAGAAAATCTTTGAGCTGACATGCTACTTTCACCTTGATAAAGATTTATGCTTAAAGACAGTAGCTTTGTAAACAGCAACTACCATTCGATCCATGTCAACGTCAAAGTAATCAAAGTGTGAAATCCGTTACGTAAGCCAGTATCCAGTGACTTGCGCTTTCCCGCTCGAAGTTCTAGGGTTCCTCTTCACATCATAGAAAACGCTCTTGCGGATGCAACTAGATTTGCTCAACCTACCTTAGCCGTCGCAACATTGACTGCTATTGACGTCGGCTAACTTTACACGCTTTGGAATACAAACATGAGTTTGTAGATCTCTATGAACGAATCCATCTGAGAAATTCTAATTACTTCGGACATATATCGTGTTTTTAAGTATCTGAACGGTTTTGTTTTGCAGTTTTGTCTTATATGATATAATTTGCAATGTATTTTCATATTCTAGGGTAAATTTAGCGATATAATGTCTTTTCAGTAAAAACAAATGGGAAATTCGATGAACGAAAGCTAATGAAAACTGTATCTTCAGTTTTCTTGTCGAGTGTACGTATGCATGTATATGTGTGTGAGTGCAAGAGCATTTGTATCTATAAATATGCAAAAGTCATACGCAATTTATCTGAAAAATTGAAAATTAAATAGTGAGTGCAAGGGCATTGTATGTTACCAATAGAAACAAGTCATAAGCAATTTGAATAAAAAATTAAAACTGAATACGAAAAACTACAAACGTATCGTGCATCGGAAACAACGCCCCAACACTGCAAGATAACATTATGATTGGCAGCAATTCCCAAACAGCCTCTCATTTGCACACATCATCAGCAAGCTTTTAACCGCATCACAGCCAGTTTGATGGACCGAAGTGAAGTGAAGTGTACCTAGGATTTCGATACGAGGCATCGGCAAACTCAAAGTCTCGAGTTTACAGAGCGTAAGGTTGGTTCCGGGAATTTTCCCCGAACGATTCGCGTACCGCTCGAACATTCGCTTGCTTTCCCAACAGAAAAAATCTCACGAAAAAAAGGAGATAATTTTGTTTTTATTAAAGGAGAAACCACTCACTTTCCCAGCAGAGCGAATCGTATGATAAAAAGGATAATTTTGTTTTCGTTAAAGGAGAAATTACTCTTTCCCAGCAGAACGAATCTTACGAAAAAAGGATAATTTTGTTTTCGTTAAAGGAGAAATGATTCACTTTCCCAGCAGAACGAATCTTACGAAAACAAGGATAATTTTATTATCATTAAAGGAGAAATGACTCACTTGCCCAGCAAAACGAATCGTACGATAAAAAAGGATATTTTAGTTTTTATTAAAGGAAAAATGAGAGATAAGGTAAGTAAATTTCTAGTCCTTAAAGGGTTTCACGACCCTAAAATCTTACCGATGGCAACAAAGGTACGAACATTAAACGAAAACATAGGTCATCTAGATGAGATATTTATGTAAATAATTTCACAAGGTTTAATATTACGAACAAAAGTAAATCTACAACCGGAATGCATTGCGCGATAAACCAATGAAATTGATATTTCTGAGGGATCTTGAGATATTTATGTAAATAATTTAAGGTTTAATATTACGTACATAGGCGAATTTACTAGAGGAATCTTACGCTAACGAGACCGACCAAGACAGCATTATCGTGCGAGTTCTATTTTATGTTTCTATGGAAACCTGTTATTCCTTCAACGTCTCGCTATGCTGCTACTGATCATTAATTCGTGATAAAATGTTATGCTACTTGAATCATATTTACCTTAACCAGCGACCCTTTCATTTACATAGGAAAGCGACCTCAAATAACCAGGTTTCTATTCAAATTCTCGTTCGCTTTTTCCGTGTACATTGTTAATGTTAATTTTCCTTCTCTCTCTCTCTCTCTCTCTCTCTCTCTCTCTCTCTCTCTCTCTCTCTCTCTCAGGATACTCTGTTTTCACTGTTAATGAGGGCTTGTCGTATATTGCAAAACATATTACTAATTGAGCTAGAATGGCAGTTACAATATGAAATTGTACGAAAGAAACAAACACAGTGTCTGAGAGAGAGAGAGAGAGAGAGAGAGAGAGAGAGAGTTGTATCCAAACAATATAAATTGAACAAAAAGGAACAAGCATCGTATCTCCGAGAGAGAGAGAGAGAGAGAGAGAGAGAGAGAGAGAGAGAGAGAGAGAGAGAGAGAGAGGGTCCAATATTCCGTCTGCGCATCTAAATTAATTGCCATATTCTGAGTTTAAGCCAAAGTCATTAACTTGACTTCAACATCATCACAACAACGAACAATATGGGGAAGCTACGACAATACATTTGCTGACTTACGAACGGAGGCCTTACATAACATTGACGTCGTGTTTGTACTATTGTACACACACACACACACACACACACACACACACACACACATATATATATATATATATTATATATATATATAGATATATAATATTATATATATATATGGAAAAGGAGATTCTATTTGAAATTTCAAGATCTGGTTGCTTGCATGCTTGCATAAATAAGTTGTAATCATTGTAACTAGCGAACGAAGCGACTAATTGCCTATAATCCGAAAAACTTCCCCAATATCTATTTTCCATTTTTCAGGACTGAATGTGACCACATAATGAAGAAAGGTTTTGCTCTTAAAAAAAAAAAAGACTTTCCAAAAACTTTACAAACTCACATCCCTCGAGGAAATAATGAAAAGTGCTCCTTATAAGAAAAAAAAAAACCATTTTAACAATTTTTAAGATTTCTCGACTTATGTATAATAAATAACTGACTTGGATATCTGTAGTGTACTTGGTCTATCCCCTAGGCTAAGCCAGACCGCTTCTATATCGAAGGCCTCAGGCTATGGTGTAATCTATGTACATACCATTGCTTTCTGTAGTTTTGAGGTTGGATTCCCTTGCTTCAGGCTACTGGCAAATGGTTCCATTTATTATTATTATTATTATTTTATTATTATTATTATTATTATTATTATTATTATTATTATTATTATTATTATTATTATTATTATTATATTATTTCAGTAGACGAAACGTGAAAAATTTTCCCTGCATTTTTTTGAAATTTCATTGGCCAGCTGTGACCAACAAAAATTCCGAGATTTACAAATTAGAACATTTGACGAAATGGGACTCAAGGGAGCTAAAAAAAAAAAAATAAAAAAAAATAAACTAATTAGTAAAAAAAAATTTGTAAAAAAAAACTAATCAGTAAAAAAACAGTAAAAAAAGTTTGAAAAAAAAACTAATCAGTAAAAAATGGTAAAAAAAATTTTATGAAAAATTAATCAGTAAAAAAATAGTGAAAAAAATGTTTGTAAAAAAAGCTAATCATTAAAAAAACTAATTAGTAAAAAAATATTTGTAAACAAAACTAACCAGTAAAAAAATTTAAAAAAATGTTTTTCAGTATAAAAAAAACTTAGTAAAAAAGATGTTTGTAAAAAAACTAATCAGTAATAAAACGAACCAGTAAAAAAAACTAGTCAAAAAAATTTTTAAAAAAAGCTAATCAGTATAAAAAAACTTAGTAAAAAATTTTTGTAAAAAAAAGCTAATCAGTATAAAAAAAAATGCTTACTATAAAATGAAGTTGGAAGTTTAGTCCAAATCCCTCTTTAAGAAGTCTGGTCTCCCACCTTCCCCAGTTGTATTCACGTATTTATCTCCCTTTCAGCCGTTTAAAACTTTCCTCTTCCACAATCTTTCCCCGGGGCCATATTTCTCCTTCCTTTTTACCAATTAAAACTCCAGTTCTTTTTATTTTCTTTTGAATTTGTTCCAATTTTTTTTTTTTTTTTTTTTTTTTTGGTGGGGGGTTGTCTTCTCCAAAACGGACTCGTTCTCCCGTCAGCTGTATTGTCCTTTCTTTCCCCCAAATTTCATTTCCCATCGGTGAAAACTGCGAAGGACTTCCCCCCTACCCTCCACCCCTACCCCACCGACGCACTAAACTACTTCTCCTCCTACTACTTCAAGGACGAGAGAGGCGAGGGAACAGAATTATGACTCTTTAAGACTCTACTGAATATGCATTAAGGATTAGGAAACCTCTGTTCTTTATAGCCTCCGGGTTCTTTATGGGGAGCTTAGGAGCTGGTGGAGCGATAAGTTTCTTCAGTGCCTTGATTATCATCGACTCCAAGTGTTATTGTTATTATTATTATTATTAAATTATCATTATTCTATCACAGTCATCCATTTCGACTGAGTGGTTTTTATAGTGTGGGGTTCTTCCTGGTTGCATCCTGCCTCCTTAGGAATCCATCACTTTTCTTAATATGTGCGCTGTCTCTATTAGCACACTCTTCTGCATGGGTTCTGGAGCTACTTGAGCATCTAGTCTTTCCAGGTTTCTTTTCAGGGATCTTGGGATCGTGCCTCCTAGTGTTCCTATGATTATGGGTACAATTTCCACTGGCATATCCCATATCCTTCTTATTTCTATTTCCAGGTCTTGATACTTATCAATTCTTTTCTCTCTCTTTCTCTTCTACTCTGGTGTCCCATGGTACTGCGACATCAATGAGTGATACTTTCCTCTTAATTATTATTATTATTATTATTATTATTATTATTATTATGAAACCAATTCACATGGAACAATCACACCAAAGGGGCCACTGCCTTAAAATTCAAGCTTCCAAGGAATGATGGTTTCAATCTCCCACAGCTAAAGATCTCCCCGCCCCCACCAACACTGTAGCAGTAACTGATCATGATACAGTCAGTGGTTTTTTCTCATCGCCCTGGGGGAGGCGCGAACCCGCGACATCCGAGCGGAATTCTACGACACTAATCACTATACCAGCTGACCAGTATGAGATCAGAATAAGTATGCAATTACATATTCGTAGGGTCTTGATATTGTTCTAAATTAGTTTTAATAACAAGGACGATTTTCTTTATTTAAACGTGAATTAACAGTGAAATTATATGAGGAATTACAGTACGATCGCACCTATGAGGTTACAGTCATTATGTAAGTAAAAGTTTCCGTAATGGTATAGAGTGGTTATGATGCATTAAAGTACACTTACACCTATGAGGTGACAGTCATTAAGTAACAGCTTCCTGACGTAACGGTATAAAGAGAGTGGTAAACCACTTCTAATTATATTCACCCTAAGGAACCCCCTCCCTCTCATTTCCCTCCGTTCCTAAAAAAAAAATAAAAAAAAATAAAAAATAAAGGTTATATCAGGTTTACCGAAACGAACCTTACCGCCTCTTACAAGAATTACTTTCAATGTCAAGACCGATCCCGAGATGCAGCGATCGTCCCACCAAGATTCCAAGATTCCCATTCCGAGTCCCATTCCGAGGAATCCATCCGGGGAAATCTTTCATGATGATGATGATGAGATCAAGAAAGAGGAGGAGATCACGATGATGATGAGACTTTTTTCTCGCAGTAATTCGTATATATAAGATGCTCGGCTTTATTAAGTATTGCAAGTGCTTACAGAGAATTGCGTCATAGTGGAATAGACATTTAGTGGATATGTAAAACGTACTTAAAAATTCTTTCATTTTAAAAACTGGAAATATAGTCTCAGTCATGCAAAGATCCCATTTTACAATAATACATATCTTACTATGAAATAATTATCTCTACATGAATATAACTGGACTATTGCTTTTAAACCGCCATAAATAAATAAGGTACAATTTCATATGTAGTGGATATATTACGTGGCATTACGAACCAGATTTTTAGTTTTCTTTAAAAGAAAACTATGGAGATTGCTTTTTTGTCTGTCCCTGAGATCTTAAAAACTACGGAGGTTAGAGGGCTGCAAATTGGTATGTTGACCGTCCACCCTCCAATCATCAAACATACCAAATTGCAGCCCTCTAGCCTCAGTGTGAGAGGAACGGTAACAACGGCAGAACAAGAGAATGAGAGAGAGGAATGGGAGATTAGTCGAGAGAGAGGAAGAGAAGATTTGGACGAGAGAGAGAGAGAGAGAATTTTATGTCCATATAGGCCAGATTTGACCAAGAAATGGTGGCAATTTAAGGCAATTTCAAGCCCGTATCAAGCCTAGAATAGAAAAAGAAGAAGAGAGGAGAGAGAGAGAGAGAGAGAGAGAGAGAGAGAGAGACTGCAGCAAATCCCTCGAGAGATCTTCCATGAGAAACGACGACGTGTGAAAAAGATCCGTGACATTCCAGATCATACGAACTTGTTCTGCTGTCAACGAAACTGAATCCGCCCCCCACCTACCCCCCAAACCCCGGTACTGGCTACGCATGGCGCGTTATTCACTCCCGCTTGCATTATATCTGTCCGTTTCGGCGTGTCTGTCCGCAATAACCCGTGCGTTTCGAGCCAATGTTCGTCTGGGCTTGAAGATAAGAACGCCCTCCCTCGAGTGTGCAATATTGTCCTTATGCCTCCTCCTCCTCCTCCTCCTCCTCCTACTTCCCTTCCTTCTCAGGGCATTCAAACCCGGCTAACTTCACTTGTGCTTCAGTAAACAGAGAGGGCGACGTTGCTACTCTCACGAGCTCCCTTCATTTCTTTGTCCCAGAGCCATTTCCCTCATTCTGCTTTTCTCGTTTCCAAAATTGCAACAGGTGCGTAAAAAGCAGCCTTAACAGTATAGGAAATACTACGTAGAACATTTGTTTGTTTTCCATATTTGTATAAATATATAGATATTTTTATTTAGTAAATAAACGCAAATAATAATTTAAATTGGTTTCTTGTTCCCAAAATTGCAAAGGTGGCGTAAAAAGCAGCCTTAAGACGTGTAGGAATTTATGCGTAGAATTTCTTCCTTTTCCATATGGATATATGATATTTTATTTAGTAAATACGCAAACATATATTAAAGTGTTTCTTGTTTCCAAAATTGCAACAGGTGCGTAAAAAGCAGCCTTAAGACGTGTAGGAATTACTGCGTAGAACATTTCTTCCTTTTCCATATGTATATATGATTTATTTTATAGTACATATAAGCAAACATTACCTAAAAAGCACCCTTAAGATGTACAGGAATGACTTCGTAATGCATTTATTCATTTTCCATATTTGTATATTGATTTTTTTTAGTAAATACGCAAACATACATTAAAATAAATTCATAGTAAGTGAATACTGATGTAGCAGACATTTCTTCAACTTATTCTTAAAAGAATGTAGAGTGGCAGCATCCTTGGTAATATCTTGTGGTAGCTTATTCCACAAGGAGAGAGAGAGAGAGAGAGAGAGAGAGAGAGAGAGGGATGGAGGACGAGCGAGAAGAATTGGATCGGAGGAGAGAATGAGAGAAGAGAGAGAAATGGAGAGACTGGAGGAGAGAGGAGAGATACGCATACAGGCGAAAACACTAACCTTTCTCAATCTGATTAGCAGAGGTACTGAAGATGAAATAAAACCGAAGAATAGGTAAGAAGCAATAAATGAGAAATAGCTTCCATATACAAGCTTAAAAAGTAATAATAGCAGCGTCTGGCATCTCCCGCCCAGTTGTAAACAACGAGGAACCAAGTCTTTGTAGAGGAGACATTATCTTTCGCAGTCTTGGGTTAGTCTTTGAGGAGGACAAACTTTTAGATAGACGAAGCGCTGTACGAAAAACAAGTTATTTATTTATTATTTATTTTTTTTTTTTACCGCTAGTCCTTCTGCCATAATATGTGGCTCTCCACAGAGACGAAATATGCATATGATAAATCTGTGTACGTGTAAGTATGTGTGTAAGTATTTCCTGCTTAAAAGATATAGAGAAGCTTTCGTACGTAACTTTATTTAAAAAAAAAAATGAAAATCTAGCTAAAAGTCGTCGAGTCGAGTTGAATACAGAATTTAGGAAAGAGGCCAGGCACTGGGACCTATGAGGTCATTCAGCGCTGAAATGGAAATTGACAGTAAAAGGGTTTGAAAGGTGTAACAGGAGGAAAACCTCAAAGCAGTTGCACAAAGAATCAAGTGTTAAAAGAGAGTGGAAAGTAAGATGGAAGAAAGAGAATATAAAAGGAGGTACGATAAAAGGAACGAAAGGGGTTGCAGCTAGGGGCCTAAGGAAGGCACGATGCAAAGAACCTGATAAGTAATGCCTACAGTACACCGCATTAGGTCCACTGACGGCACTAGGGGGCTTAAAAGCCGTTAACACAAAACGAAAGGAAAGTTTAATCACAAAGGGTCTTTAATACACATTTTAAAATGGAAATGAACGAAGCTCATAATTGAGTCCCAGGACCTTATTTTCACCGTAGGGTGTCTGGGATGGCCCGAAAAATGCACTTAATTATCTCCAGGCCCAACTAAAGAAAATAAGACGAGGGTTAAAAAAAAAAAAATAGTTGTCAGGCCTAACCCAGAATCGCCTCTTGAACGAAGAAAGATGAATGGAATCGTGGCTAACAAAATACAGGGGGAAAACACTTCTTATGTTTGGTGGTGAAGGGAAAGGAAGCGATAAAAAACAGGGCGAATAATGGAGAGTAAATCGTTTTTGCTCTTTGTGGAGAACACGTTATCTTCAAGAGTTTGCGCTGGGAAAAGTTCTACCTTCATGTGGTAGTCTTTTGATAGCAACTTCCACCTAGCTTTCTCTTGTAGCATTATGTCTTCTGAATGAACACCAGATGCCAACGGTAACCTGTGTACCAGTTGGTTAGTACGTTAGAATGACTTCGTATACAAAAGATAAAAAAATATACATTATATATATATATATATATATATATATATATATGTTATGTATATATATATTCTTAAAACTCACAATAACGTGATTAGATATTCTAAGCAATACGCCTGATGAGGACTACTGTTGAATCAAGTAGACGAAAGCTCCGGTCTTCTTAAGTTTTTTAATACACAGCTCACATAAGTGTGTACTTTTATTACTTAAAATATGTATATTATATATAATTTATATATACTTGCATAAAATCAATTTATCTCTGTTGGCACAGTGCCACATATTTTATAACTTAAGAGTTTTATTCAGATAGCTTGTGTAACAGTAACAAAATGGGTTCATTCCAGCCATCATATGACATCTGACCTAAACCAGAAACCAGTTCGACCTTCGATGAATTTTTTTGTATCCCTCTTTGTCAAGAAATTGGCAACTGCTGTATTTGTACTTTTCACAACAGCAATTCGAGACCCTGAATAAGGATGGTTGTCTTCGTTTATTTCCTGACCAGATTATTACTAGGTTTTCGGTAATGTATCCTATGGTGTGGTTACAGATCACTACGTTTTCAGTAATGTATCCTATGGTGTGGTTACAGATCACTGCGTTTTCAGTAATGTATCCTATGGTGTGGTTACAGATCACTAGGTCTTCTGTAATGTATCCGACGCTGTGGTTACGAATATGGTAAGATAGAGATGGATTAAAACGTAGTGTGGACCCTAGACACAGCTCATAGCCTCATACCAGCCCAGGCCTTGGCCAGTGGCGAGCCATAGGTATGGCAAGGTTTGAAAAAGGATTATAAGAAACCTACTGTGGCCCACTGGACTCAGACCACCACCCAAGATCGATAAACCCAGAGGAATTCTCTCGCTTTCAATTTTCTACGAGCAAATAACATCCCTTTATGAAGCGCCGTTGCAAAGAAGCCAAACAGAATCACATCAGTCCAACAGGACTAAATTGAATGCGCGGGAAAAACTCCCGACATCCAAAGTGAGTTACTCTGAAGGAGGAGGAGGAGGAGGAGGAGGAG
>NC_061094.1:71746929-71749429 GCF_015104395.2 Macrobrachium nipponense | reverse complement strand
ATGACAATTGGCAATGGCTACAGAGGGGAGAGCTAAAGAAGGAAACTGAAGGAATGAATAACAGCGGCACAGATCAGGCCCTAAGAACCAGATATGTTCAAAGAACGATAGACGGAAATAACATCTCTTTCCATATGTAGGAAGTGCAATGCGAAAAATGAAACCATAAAACCACATAGCAAGTGAATGCCCGGCACTTGCACAGAACCAGTACAAAAAGAGGCATGATTCAGTGGCAAAAAAGCCCTCCACTGGAGCCTGTGCAAGAAAACATCAGCTACCTTGCAGTAATAAGTGGTACGAGCACCAACCTGAAGGAGTGATAGAAAACGATCAGGCAAAGATCTCTGGGACTATGGTATCAGAACGGATAGGGTGATACGTGCAAACAGACCAGACGTGACGTTGATTGACAAAGTCAAGAAGAAAGTATCACTCATTGATGTCGCAATACCATGGGACACCAGAGTTGAAGAGAAAGAGAGGGAAAAATGGATAAGTATCAAGATCTGAAAATAGAAATAAGAAGGATATGGGATATGCCAATGGAAATCGTACCCATAATCATAGGAGCACTAGGCACGATCCAAGATCCCTGAAAAGGAATCTAGAAAAACTAGAGGCCTGAAGTAGCTCCAGGACTCATGCAGAAGAGTGTCATCCTAGAAACGGCACACATAGTAAGAAAAGTGATGGACTCCTAAGGAGGCAGGATGCAACCCGGAACCCCACACTATAAATACCACCTAGTCGAATTGGAGGACTGTGATAGAGCAAAAAAAAAAAAAAAAAAAAAAAAAAAAATAATAATAATAATAATAATAATAATAATAATATCTTATCATCTGCTGCAAAAATACCAAAATGACACTGAACAATAGAAGCAAAACTGACACTGAACAAAAGCAGTAAAAAAATGACACTGGACAATAAAAGCAAAAGTGACACTGAGCACAAGAAGCAAAAATGACACTGAACAAAAGCAGCAAAAATGACACTGAATAATAGAAGCAAAAATCGACACCGAACCAAAACAGCAAAAATGACATTGAACAAAAGCAGCAAAAAAATAACACTGAACAATAGAAGTAAAAATGACACTGAACAATAGAAACAAAAGTGACACTGAGCACAAGCAGCAAAAAAGACACTGAACAAAAGCAGCAAAACATGGCACTGAAAAAAAGCAGCTAAAAAAGACACTGAACAAATGCAGCAAAAATGACACTGAATAATAGAAGCAAAAAATGACACTGAAAATGCAAAAAAAAAAAAAAAATGACACTGAACTAAAGCAGCAAAAATGACACTGAACAAAAGAAGCAAGAAATGACACTGAACAAAAGCAGCAAAAATGACACAAGGGACACTGAACAAAAAACAGCAAAAAAATGACACTGAACAAAAGTAACAAAAAATGACACTGAATAATAGAAGCAAAACATGACACTGAAAATGCAAAAAAATGACACTGAACTAAAGTAGCGAAAATGACACTCAACAAACGAAGCAAAACTGACACTGAACAAAAGCAGCAAAAAATGACACTGAACAAACGAAGCAAAAAATGACACTGAACAAAAGTTGAAGCATTCAGCACAGTTCTATTAATAATTAAAACACCGTTACCGCATCTTCCCGTCTTTATCCCAAGCATCAACTCAACATCATCAAAAGACGTTAAACCACACTTGAGTAAATAGATAAATGAAAAAAAAACCTAAAACTGGAAATAATCCAGCAACGCCATTAAGAGAGGAACTCTGGAAGCTTGGAAGGAGCAGCTGCCATCACCACCCATTCGTTCACATTGATTATATCCACTTCGGCGAACATTCGAATTATAATATTTCAAAAGAGTGCTTCTGCATCGGTGGACGCCATTAAAGGCCGGCTGAAACTGGATTTCGTTATGAATAGTTATCAAATCGTTTCTGAAATGGATAAATTGCAAGCTACTTGAACCTTTGCATAACACTGTGGGTGATGGACTCTACCGGAAATAATTACGTATTAACTTGAGTTCTTAGTTTCCTAAAGAAAACTATAGTCTGTCCGTCCGCACTTTTTCTGTCCGCCCTCAGATCTTAAAAACCACTTAGTCTAGAGGGCTGCAAATTGGTACGTTGACCATCTACCCTCCAATCATCAAACATACCAAATTGCAGCCCTCTAGCCTTAATAGTGTTTATTTTATTTAAGGGTAAATTTAGCCATGATCGTGCGTCTGGTAACCATATAGGCAAGGCCACCAACGGGCCGTGGTTAAAGTTGCATACGCCGCGGCTCATACAGCATTATAGAGACCACAGAAAGACATATCTATTTTTGGTGGCCTTGATTACACGCTGTACAGAAAACTTATTTCTTCGGCTCATTTTCCACAAGTTTTTAATGATTTCAATAATCTTTGTCCTAACGAATGATATGTTCATTTGCGAATCAAATTTAGAGCAATGGAAAATTTTATTTTATTGTTTGAATATTATTTTTCCGGATA
>NC_061094.1:71704429-71736929 GCF_015104395.2 Macrobrachium nipponense | reverse complement strand
AGGCTTTGAATAGCAATGAATTCGAATCCCTGGATTTCTCTCGCCGATTTCTCGTATTTCCTATGCGGATGTTATCCCTGGGGAACATCTTCGTATTCAGCCGGAAGGAGAGAGAGAGAGAGAGAGAGAGAGAGAGAGAGAGAGAGAGAATCTGGCCTACAACTAAATACATAATTGCAATATTAAACATCTTGGTTAATGAATTGGAGAGGGAGGGGACAATACGAAAAAAAGAGAGCAGAGAACCCCCTTTTTATAACTTTTGTCTATGGCAAGCCAATATCTTCCAATGCACTCACAAATGACAAAAATTTTTTTGAGTAGTTCCTATGTGGCTGGCTAAGTCTCAGACAATAGGCAATAAAACAAGGTCTGTAAAAATTTTAACAGGAATTGAGGTTATATGTGGTAAAACTATCTTGTAATTCAAAACAAGCGACAGGGGTTGCTTACTTGATCACAGGACAAACCTTCAATGGAGGGGGGGGAGGGGGGGTGGGGAGGTGGGGGGGGGGGGGGGTTTGTGCTCAGTATACTAATGCATCCTTGTACCTGTAGGAGGATCAAGAAAATGGAGACTGTTAAGGGTATACTGAATGCCTACAGGTTGGGGGGGCGGAGAGGTTGCTTAAGTTTACTAATGCATCCTTATACCTGAAGGAGGATCACGAAAATGGAGACCGTTAAGGGTATGCTCAATGTTTTTACAGAATGCCTGCAGGTTGGCATCCCGAAGACCCCACGCCATCAGGGATTCGTACCTGGTCCTTTCCAAGACAGGTAAAATGGATGGCCAAAATGGATGACCAACACAACAGCCTATTGTTAAGACGGTGCCGGACTGCCAAACACAAAGGAAGCCCAATCTCGCGTCCCCGTTACGCCTCCAACTCGTAGGATTAGAAGTACATCCAAACTGAACGTCTAGTAGGAGTCTGACGAACAAAGGAGCATGAGGAAGGTGTGGACGAAATAATACCAAAGAATATTGTACCCCCCCAAAAAAACACACACACCAAAAGACATGGGAAATAGGTAAATGTAAAAGATTTCCCAGTGTTTGCTAACATAGTTAATTTTACATCATTCTAGCGTTGTCACAAAAATTCTCACAGGATAAAATCTATTATTCAGCAGCAACCCATTAGGTAGGGCTTCGCTATCCGGGCGGGGCGTTACTTGCGGAAATAAAAAAAAAAACGGTGAATAATTCTTCCCTGGGAATTATTCGTGCAGCTCAGATAAATCCTTTTACTTTGTACAATAAAAGCCTCACCAGAGTATTCCCTCGACATACGAGCCTTCGCAGAGCTCTTCTATTTTATTCATTCGAATTTGACCTTTGAAATATTTTACTTCGTTTTCAGAAACAAATTCAAAATAGGATTATCTCCCACCAAGACCAGAGAAGAGGGTTTACATTATATGCCACCTTAGAGGACCTATACTTATATTCCACCTTAGAGCACCTATACTTGTGTTCTACCTTAGAGCCCCTATACTTGTATTCCACCCTAGAGCACCTATACTTGAAGTTATGAAAGGTGGGGTGAAAGAGAACTTGTTCAGTATAAATAAAATGTATGCACTACGCGATCATAGGAGAGGTCCACCTGTAAACGACGTTATCGAAAATAGAATGAAAGAAGACGTGTATTTACAGATGACCACAGGAAAGGTCGCCTGTAAATGATGCTATGAAAAATAGATTGAAAGACGACATGTATTTACAATAAAAAAAATTACACTTCAACAAAACATCAAAGAAGACCATAGGAAAAACCACCTGTAAGTGATGCTATATAAACAGAATGAAAGAACACTTGTATTTATAATGAAAAAATTTGTACACAGCAAAACATCAAAGATGACCACAGACGGACCATATGTAAATGATGCTATAGAAAACAGAATGAAAGAACACATGTATTTACAATTTTTTAAAAAATTTTACGCACCAGCAAAACTCAAAGGTGATCAAAGGTGACCTTAGGAAAGGCCACATGTAAATGTGATGCTATAAGAAATAGAAAGAAAGAACACGTGTATTTAAAAAAAAAATTACACAGCAAACCATCGAAAATGACACAGGAAAGGCTACATGTAAAATGATGCTATAGAAAATAGAAAGAAATAGGACATGTATTTAAAAAAAATGTACACAGCAAACATCGAAAATTACCACAGGAAAGGCCATATGAAAATCATGCTATAAGAAATAGAAAGAAAGAACGCATGAACGCTATAGAAAATAGAAAGAAATAGGACATGTATTTAAAAAAAAATGTACACAGCAAAACATCGAAAATGACCACAGAAAAGGCCCCATGTAAATAATGCTATAAGAAATAGAACGAAAAAAGACATTTATTTACAAAAATAAAAATTGACACAGAGCAAAACATCACAGGCGACCTTATAAAAGGTGGACGATGTTTCTGAAAATGACATTGCTACCGCTGAGGATAACGGCACAAAAAAAAAAAAAAAAAAAATGTCTCTTACGACCTATCCCCCACGTGCGGGAAATTTTTTTACGTAATGTTGTAGGTCCCAATAAAAAAAAGAAAATGTTGGGATGCTTCCATCCACTCAAGTTGATTAAGTTTTTTATACCTCCGAGGCTTTCTGGATTATGTGTTACGTTTTCGCCTTCATGTAGTATTAAAAGGAGCCCCAGACCTTCAATCATGTTGAATTAATTCTTCTGACGAAATACTTGGGAAATAAACCTGATTTTTAGGAAACGAATGAATTTCCTTTTCTACCATTCTACGAACTTAATACAATCATTACCTGACGATTTAAGAAATTGACAAAAAAATTTCAGAATTCCTTTGACGAAATCATTGGGAAATAAAAGTTGATTTTTATGAAACAGATGGATTGCCCGCTCTTACATTAAACCACCTTACTACAATCATTACATGAAGATTTAAGACATGACGAAAAACTTCAAAATCATGTGCGAATGAGAGGCAGCGTTCTAAACTTATTACTTTTTTCCAAACAACAAACTAACAGGTCAACAGCTCTTGCGAGCGGAAATGTACTGTCTGAAAAGCGGCTGGAAAAACTAAAAAAGATTAGGGGCTGCTCTATGAGCAAGAGCCCGTGCTGGCAAAAGGCTAGCTAGCTCATTCAAAAACAACAACAAAAACAAAAGTTAGGAGTACAATCAACTGTGTGTGATGCAAGATGGAAAAATGTACATAAATCAATTTACAAGACAGAAATAAAGTTACAATACATACAGCTCGGCAGCTGACATTGCAGTGCTTGTATTACGAATGATACAGTTAACATAACGTTAATATTTATGTTAATATATGTGCAAAGATTTGTTTGTTTGTATGGTGATTTTTACGTTGCATGGAACCAGTGGTTATTCAGCAACGGGACCAACGGCTTTACGTGACTTCCGAACCACATCTCTCACACCTCAATAGAATGCCCGAGAATCGAACTCACGGCCACCGAGGTGGCAGGTCAAGACCATACCGATCACGCCACTGAAGCGCTTATATATATGTGCAAAGGAGGCGTGGCATCTGCTGTTTCTTGTAGACGTCTGCTTGGCACGTATGTCAAGATGCTCGTAGTGAGGACATGAGCAGCTTAGATAAGATAAACTAAGCTGGCCTTATGCCGGCACGGGCTCTTGCTCATAGAGCAGCCCCGTAATGATGGGCGGTGTGTGGGTACGTGTGGGACCCTTACACATTAATGTAAGGGGTATTTTCCCCTAGACAAAGCAATATTCAGAAGAAAGTATGTAATGTTTCCCCTTCTCGTTAACGACTTCGGGAACGAATATAAATGCCACCAGACGAAACTATTCTCCTGCTCAGTCCACCGCTGATATTTTTTATTTTATTTTATCTTTTTTTTTTACTTCCGCTTGGTAGGATTTCGATCCTGTCAATTCTCGCTGCGTTTAAGGGTCTGTTTTGTCTTTCAGGCTTTCAATATATTCCAATTTATTTTTTTTTTTGTCTGCTTGGTTGTTTGTTTTATTACGATTCTATTAATTTCTGATGGAATAAATCACTGGTATGCGTAGAGTTAGTTTCTCTCTCTCTCTCTCTCTCTCTCTCTCTCTCTCTTTTAGATTCTGTTTGTATTGCTTATGCTATAATATAAAACATTATCTTTCTCTCTCTCTCTCTCTCTCTCTCTCTCTCTCTCTCTCTCTCTCTCTCTCTCTCTCTCTCTTAGATTCTGTTTGTACTGCTATTTCTATAATTAAAACAATTCTCTCTCTCTCTCTCTCTCTCTCTCTCTTGATAACTCACTTTTTAAAATTGTGCAATGGCGCATTTACACAAAATAACAAGATTACTTAGGACAAAACATATAAGAGTTCCACAAAGTCTTCTAACATTCAGACAGTAGTCAACCATTAGACTGACATCCATTTGAAAACAAATCTAACTCATTAAAAAAATTTTCAGAACAACAGGTGATCATCAGAAACGTGAAACTAAGAAGGTAAAGAATACTTTTTAATCGAGAAATTTAAAATGGAAAATAGAAAATCTTGACAAACATGCGATACAAAAAAACCCTTCGCCAAAACGACCGAAAGAAACGAGATTTAAGAGACAAGCTTGGCGGGTGTTACACGGCCGTCTTACAAATACGCTTCGTGTAAGGCCTCTCTCTCTCTCTCTCTCTCTGCTTTCTCCTCCTCTTTCTCCCTCTCTCTCTCGTCTCGGTCTCTCTCTCTCTCTCTCTCTCTCTCTCTCTCTCTCTCTCCTCTCTCTCTCTCACAACAACAACAAATAAGCTTCGTGTAACCTCTCTCTCTCTCTCTCTCTCTCTCTCTCTCTCTCTCTCTCTCTGCCCGCCATAAATATTTATGAGGGTAAATAATGGAAGGACACAGGTATTATGCTGGGTGGGAAAGAGTTAGTCCCAAACAGCCATAAAATGGTCACTTGACCCTCCAAATGCCCATTCCGTCACTTAGGAGGAATGTGTGGAAAATAAACATTCGCGTATACACTGCATAACGAATTCGTTTTATCTTTCGTTTAGACCCAACAGTTGACTCGATATTGTAGGTGGGCGATAAAAACCGCACTCGAATATATATACTACATACTATATATACATGAATGAATTTTACTACATCACCGTGAATCATCTCCAAGCATTAAGCTACAGATGTCCTTTCATATCCAGTTAGCTCTACCTCGGAAATAATATCTTTTCATATACTTTGACCGAAGGGGAATATTTCAGTTGATAATAAGTTCGTCGTCTCGTGGGATCGAACCACGGAAGGCAAGAGCTCACGACTGCAGTGAAGCGCCTTATACCACACGGCCATCAATATATATATATATATATATATATATATAATATATATATACTATAATAAATATATATATATATATATATATATATATATATATATATATATATATATAAATAAATAAATAAATAAATATATATATATATATATATATATATATATATATATATATATATATATATATATATATATATATATATATATATATATATAATACATATATATATGTATGTATATGATATATATTATCAAACGGATGAACGCTGAAACCAACATAACACTACAGTTATATTTAAACCTAAATTCTACGACTGAATGGCGAAGTTTTTTGAAAACTATTAAAAGCGACAAAAAAAGTACCATGAATTCTTTCAAACGTTTTACTCACTCACCGATAAAATAGATCTGCTTTGATGATCGAGACAATACGTACCTTTTTTTTTTAATGATACACTCAACAAAAGGATCCTGATCTGATACTAATCACAGTAAGTGACTGGGTATAGAGACAGAATCATGGTGTTCGTTAAAGGTCACATACACTACGAGTATACATCTTGATGTATTAAACATACTTCTCTCGATGTTCACTGAACTCCTGACAGCAGAGATCATAAAACATTTAAGCAATAAATCATAACTGTCGAATAAAAAGGATTTGTTACTTTGTATTTCTTAAGGTGAGTTTACAATAGGCTTCACCCCACGCTGCATGCGTAAGACTCGTCACCAACTCCTCCCAAATTCTTGTTAGCCCCACCTACTAGACTGCTCATTAAGAGTCATGCCACACCACTAGCTCACCCTGAGCAGTCCAGTAGGCGGGGCTAACAAGAATTTGGGAGGAGTTGGTGACGAGTCCATGCTGCATGCGCAACA
This sequence comes from Macrobrachium nipponense, assembly GCF_015104395.2. Classification (NCBI taxonomy): domain Eukaryota; kingdom Metazoa; phylum Arthropoda; class Malacostraca; order Decapoda; family Palaemonidae; genus Macrobrachium; species Macrobrachium nipponense. The sequence goes on along the minus strand of NC_061094.1, from coordinate 71,730,730 downwards.
CTCATCACCAACTCCTCCCAGATTCTTGTTAGCTCCGCCTACTGGACTGCTCATCAAGAGTCACGCCACACCACTAACTCAACCGAATAAGCACTCCAGTAGGCGGGGCTAACAAGAATTTAGGAGGAATTGGTGACGAGTCTTACGCATGCAGCATGAGGTGAAGCCTAGTGTAAACTCACCTTTAAATGGTGCTGGACAGACTACCTATAAACCAATGTTCGAATTACTGACGTGAGTACAATCCTTTGAATCCGCTTCTTCTGGAGTTTTAAGCTGTAAACTAGGGACTGTAAAGTCGTAACCTGCAGTAGGGCACTGCTAAGAGTGAAGGTTATGGGGTGACAATCTCACAGGTCTTGGTGCACATCCGACTACGAAGAGATTACATGAACTCACTTCCTCGATGGCGCTATGCGAGGACATTGGGTCAAAGAGGACACTGGTTCAAAAAAGGCATTGGGTCAAAAAGGATGCGAGTCAAATAGGGCTCACCCAAAAATGACATTGGGTCAAAAAGGACACTGGATCAAAAAGGACAATGGGTCAAAAAGGAGGCAGGGTCAATAAGGACACTGGGTCAAAAAGGACACTAGGTCAAAAAGGACACTTGGTCAAAAAGGACACTTGGTCAAAAAGGACATTGGGTGAAAGAGGAGGCGAGGCTAAAAAGGATGCTGGGTCAAATAGGGCTCATTCAAAATGGCCACTGGGTCAAAAAAGACCTTGGGTCAAAAAGGATGCTGGGTCAAAAAAGACTTGGGTCAAAAAGGATGCTTGGTCTAAAAGGATGCTGGTCAAAAAGGATGCTGGGTCAAAAAAGACCTTGGTCAAAAAGGATGCTTGGGTCAAATAGGGCTCACTCAAAACGGACGCTGGGTCAAAAAAGACTTTCGGTTAAATAATAATTGGGTCAAAAAGGACGCTTGGTCCAAAAGGACACTGGGTCAAATAGGACATTGGGTCAAATAGGACATTGGGTCAAATAGGACATTGGGTCAAAAAGGACTCTGGGTCAAATAGTACGCTGGGTCAAAGAGAACACTGGGTCAAACAACAGTCGTGTGTAAAAAAAAAAAAAAAAAAAAAAAAAAAAAAACGTAAAGTATAAAATAAGCTTCAGCGACCCGTGACTATTGAAGGCCGTTTAATTAACGACCGTCAAAGCTAAGTGATGTTAATAAGCCCAAAGAGACTTCGAGAACGCAATAACAATTACAAATACACCGACCCGTCTTTTCATAAGATGAACCCACCTGGAGTCAAGATTCTTCGCGCCATTAGCATTGCATCATCGCAAAGCCTTCCCGCCATGAAGTGTCAGCCGGATAAAATGGAAGTTATATAGTATCTTACGGACGACGCAGCTTCGTCTAAAATGAGCTATAAAAAGCGAACGACAGAAACGTACGAAGAAGGTAGGTAGGTTGGTAGGACCCCCCAAAAAACAATGGAAACGCGGGAAGAGAAGCAGGGAAACATCGACGATTGTTAAGAGGCGAAAACCCATCGACTGCCTCCGACAATGGAGAGACACTCCTCTCTCCCGCGAGGCCGCATGATAAAAAAAGAGATATTGAGAGATATTGAAAAGTAGGAAAGGAAAAGACAAACGTCACGGAGAAATGATACGACGCTTCTGCTGCTGCTGTTGCTTTGCTGTTGCTGCTGTGCTGTGTTGCAACTCTGCCCTTCCCGGTGTAGTAGTAGTTAGGCTATAAGCCCCCCGCCCCCTCCCCCACCCGTTGGCGGTCTCCAACACTGCAACTTTAAGTCAAAATTTCCGAAAGGGGGCGAGGCACTTACGACGAATTACGGAAACTTATGGCGAGGTGGGAACTGATAGTTGTGTAATTATACACAGACATACACACACACATTTTATATATATATATATATATATATATCTATATATATATATATATATATATATATATATATATATGTATGTATGTATATATATATTTTATATATACATTTATTTATATATAATATATATGTTTGTATATGTATGTATGTATATATATATATATATATATATTATATATATATATATATATATCTATATATATATATGTATAGTATATATACTATATATATATATATATAATATATATATATATATAAATATATATATATATATATAATGTTTATACATATATAAAATATAACATTTTCTTCCTTTCATTACGAGATATATACAGTTCAAAGATACTACTTCAAACTGAGGGCGCTCGTATCTCCAGCGACTCAAGATTTTTTATAAGACGAAATATTCCGCCCCGAAGACTTCCAAACCGCTTGGAGCCCATATTGGCTTTGGTCTCCAACGAGGTCTTCTTCTTAGTCATCTTCCGCGGAGTGGCGTGGAAAATATGGCGGAGCTGAAAAAGAAAAAAAAAATATGAAGGAAGATGGGGAGGTTATCAACCAGTTTTCAAATTTTTTTTTTTTTTTTAAGATCCTCGTGTCTTTTAATCGCCGATGTTATCTTAATTACGAAATAGGACAATACATGATAGTAATGTTAATTTCAACTTAGGCCATTCATTTTTTTTTCTTTTTTTTATATTTTTGTCTTTTAATCGCCGATGTTATCTTCATTACGAAATAGGACAATACATGATAGTAATGTTAATTTCAACTTGGGTCATTCAGTTTTTCTTTTTTCTTTCTTTTTTTATATTTTTGTCTTTTAATAGCCGATGTTATCTGAATTGATAAGTAGTACAAACATGATAACTATGTTAATTTCAACTTGGGTCATTCAGTTTTCTTGTTTTTTTTTTTAATCCTTGTGACGTTTTTAATCGATGCTGGTTTTTGTTTTATAAAAGAATAATAAAACGTAGTATATAATAATGCCGACTTTAAATTCAGTTTTATCAACATTTTTAAACTGGCCAGCCAATTTATACGGGGTTAAAGACATTGACATACATTACCCCCCCCTCTCCCTCTCTCTCTCTCTCTCTCTCTCTCTCTCTCTCTCATTGACTTTGATGTTATAGGTACAATAGTTACTCTTGTTTTAAGATTCGATCTATTCCAGTGAGACCTTGAATAATGATAATATTCGTCTCTTCCTCACACGTCAACATATACGAAAACCTGTGATCAATACAACGCGATTTCACCTCAATAACAAGACGACAATTACGGCCAAAGTCGTCCTGGAATACCAGATACAACGGAATGGAATACAGAGTTCCGGCCTGAAATCAAGCTCTGGGACCTACGAGGTCATCAGCGCTGGAAACAATTGTTAGGAGACGGTGAGATAGCAAGATGGAAGAAAGAGAATATGAGCGGAGGTACAGTAAACAGGAATGAAAGGGGTTGCAGCTATAGTAGATTCACATCAACCGTGCATCTGATGTCTAGGCCAATCCCTTAGGACACTCCTGATTGGCTGTCGATAAAGCCAATCACCGGGCTGGAAACTCTCGAGAGAGAGAGAGTTCACATAGGCAGGATGTGTGTTCCATCCTCCTAAGGGATGCTTTTGAAAAAGGTATTCCTCAGGAGCGGTGGAACGTAGCTCCTACCCATGTGAACTCTCGAAAGAGACAGAGTTTCCAGCCCTGTGATTGGCTTATCAACAGCCAATCATGAGCGTCGTAGGGGACTGGCCTAGACATCAAATCCACGGTTGATGTGAATCTACTAGAGAACCTTTAGTCATGCCTTGAGTGCAGACCGTGAGGCGCACTGGCAACCCGTTTAGATACCAGATACAAGATGTCTGCCGTCATTACCACAGGACATTTGCCCTTCAATCTGTCGCCTGCAGAAGTTGATGAACTACAAACTCTCGGAGACGTCAAATATTTGCAGCAGCCTTATCAGAACTCGAAGCAATATGCAGCAAGCGGCGACGGCGTCTTCTTCGTCCTCCTCCTCCTCCTCCTCCTCTTCGTGATGCAACCCGGTATTTCGAGAGTTTGTTTGCACGTTTAATTGCTTGCTCGAAAGAAACTTCTGATTCTCCGGAGGTTGTCTGATAACGGTGTGTGAGCTGGGCTTCGTTTATGAGTTCATAAATGCACGCACACACACGTTTTATACGTACATACGACTGGTAAAGGTGTTCTGTTACAACAGAAAACGCCTAAATATAGAAAGTAAGTACTGTATTTCTATATTTTGGCGTTTTTATGGCTTCCTTTTATTAGATGGAATTATGTTGTAACAGAACATTATATCACGTTTGTGCGTGCGTTCTGGTATATGTATACATATACCAGCACGCACGCACACACGTTATACATGTACACATGACTGGTAAAAATGCTCTGTTACAACAGAATTCCATCTAATTAAAGGAGCCAATAAAAACACCAAAATATAGAAAGTGCTATATTTCAAAATCTGCTGCCTCTCTCGTCAGGTAGGTATTCTCTGGGATATAGTACTTTCTCTATTTTGGCGTTTTTATGGGCACCTTTTACTACATATGAACATATATATACATATATAACACATTTATATATCCATAAATATTAAGGCACAAATTTCGCTTTAATATCAAATTCACTATTCCCAAGGTATAGTGATTTTGATATTAAACGAAATTTTTTGCTTGATACTTAATATTTATCAATTAACAATATGACGGCGTATGTGACAAATCCATACACAGGCATACACATATATATACATATATAAGTATGATATATATACACACATATATATGTATAAAAGAATTGATACACAACTCCAATTACGAATCCTTGTTATGGAGAGATTTCGGTTTTTATCGACAATTTCACAAGCGCGTTCACATCGGTAAGACGATCATTATCCGCGCTGTCGGTAACTTTTCCTCTATTAGCGCGGATTTGGCTTGTGTAAAGAGAGGAGAGAGAGAGAGAGAGAGAGAGAGAGAGAGAGAGAGCAGGAAATAATGGTCCCTGAGCGAATATAATGATCTAAGCCTAATGCCCACCGAGTGTTCACGGGTAACTAGAAACCGTCCTGTTGGTGTGGCATCGATATACGAGCCTGAGAGAGTCTATCTGTCTATTGGCCTTCATTTTCGCTTACTCTGGGAGTAAGCCTACAAGCTACTTTGCTGTTGTTGGGGGAAGGGGGGTGGGGGGTGGGGGGTGGGTTGCGTGTAGGAAAGGTCTATGATTTGATTTATACAGATTTTTGGTATTATGCCAAGCACTGGGTCAACTAAGGCCATTCAACGCTGCAACGGAAATTGACAGTAAAATGTTTGAAAGGTGCAGCAGGAGGAAAACTTCAAAGCAGTTGAGCTATGAAACAATTGTTACAAGAGGGTGGACAGTAAGATGGAAGAAAGAGAATATTAACGGAGGTAGAGTAAAAGGAACGAAAGGGGTTGTAGCTAGGGGCTGAAGGGACGCTGCAAAGAACCTTAAGTAATGCCTACATTGCACCGAATGAGGTGCACTGACGTCATTATCCCCCCTACGGAGAAAACGGTCTATTAAAAAGCCTAAAAAGGTCTGGAAAAGGTGTTTCGCGTTGAGTTAAAAATACAGGAATTTTAGGATAGGATATTTGAGATTTATTTATTAGAATTGAAATGTAAAAAATATATAATGCACATGTTATACAGTATAGATTAATTATTGCTAATAAAATATTACGTATTTATTGTATTTTACGTCGGTGAAACAACGCTCTATTTGACCGAAGATTTTGGGCATGCGTCCTGAGTGAGCTGGAGGTCGGACCACGTCTTGTTGTGATTTGCCGTCAAAATGTTGAATCACGGAACATTATCTGGAAGCGCTTACGCCCAATTATTACTGTTGAAGAAATTTATCATCTTGCCAAAGAAGTATCAGAAAGAAAAAAAAAATGCATGAATACTCAAACTGTCATTTTCGACTTCGTGTCAAAAAGGTTCTATAATAGAAATGCACAAAAGGACAGGGAGTACGAATATATTTCACCATTTTTAGTATATTATTATTCTCTACTCAGAAAACTCACTCCGTTGCATTTAAGTTATTCCGGAACATCTTCGATATCCTCGACCTTACTTGATTTTTACCTGCCAAAACTTTTACTGCCAATGCGGCAACACACTTAACTTCGTCTCGTATATCTGTCTTCACCTTTAGGCAGGTAATACTGAGAATTATTTACGAATTCTGTATCTAAATGCTACAACATGATTTAATTTTCTAAGAGACGCAGACATGGCATATGAATTCCTTTCGACTAGTTGTGTATTTGCAATCAAATATCTCGGATTTACATCAGTGATACGAAATTAATATTCTTTTAAACCAGTTGTGGATTTACATTCAAATATTCACATACTTTCAGTAGTAATGGGAACATAATGTCAACGAAATTCTCCTGGGAAACACTGAATAAGAAAAAAATAAATTTAAAAAATCTCGGTGCATTTACATTTAATTATTCCCATACTTTCAGCAGTAATGCGGAACATAATGTCAACGAAATTCTCCTGGGAAACATTCAAATATTCCCATACTCTCAGTAGTGACGCGAAACCTAATGTCAATAAAAAGTACTATAGGTAAATACTAAATAAAAAATAAATATAAATAAATAGATAAATATAAATAAATAAATAAATAAATAAATAAATAAATAAAATAATAAATAAATCTCGGCGGATTCAAATCAGAGAGAGAGAGAGAGAGTGGAAAAATAACTGTGAAACACACACCAGCGAAATGCACCAGGAGAGCCTCCCGCCACATTACCAGTTAACGGGTTTCATAATAGCTCCTTGGCGGTCTTAATTGCGTTCCTGGCTGAGAGGTTCTGTTGCCCGGAGCCGGGTTTTGTTTGGTGTGCAACTTTCATTCGAGTGCTGACTTTCCTTCGTGTCTTTCTGCCCCTTTGGTCTTTTTGCTTCGTTCGCGGTGAGGCGAGGGCTCGATTTATTGGAATAAAATATCAAAAAATTTTAAAAATACAATCGGGTTTGCAGCCCTCTAGCCTCGGTATTTTTTAAGATCTGAGGGCGGACAGAAAAAGTGCCGACGGACGGAGGAATAGACATCTATAAAAGTTGTCTCTTGCAGAAAGCTAAAACCAAAAGGTATCTATCTATTTTCAGACACGAACCTATGGTATATTCATACGTTGCCGGAGCTGGCCACAACAATATGTTCACAGTAAGTTGAATAGATTGATTTTGCAACTGGAACAATTGGTTCGCCCTTGAATACAGCTCATAAAGACAACAGTGGATCTGCAGTGGTTTGGTTTAACAATTATGAAAAATATGTTTAGCATTTCTGGAATCAAACAAAAAAATATGTCTAACAGTTCTGGATTCAAACTAAAAAAACATGTTGAGAAGTTCTGGTGAATCAAACTAAAAGAATATGCCTAGCAGTTCCTGGAATCCAAACATAAAGAATATGTTTGGAGGCAAGTTCTGGGAATCAAAAACTAAGGAATATGTTGAGAAGTTCTGGGATCAAACTAAAGAATATGTCTAGCAGTTCTAGAATCAAAACAAAGAATATGTTGAGCAGTTCTGGAATCAAACTAAGAATAGGTTGAGCAGTTCTGGAATCAAACTAAGGAATATGTTGAGCAGTTCTGGAATCAAACTAAAGAATATGTTGAGCAGTTCTAGAATCAAACTAAAGAATATGTTGAGCAGTTCTAGAATCAAAACAAAGAATATGTTGAGCAGTTCCGGAATCAAACAAAAGAATATGTTGTGCAGTTCTGGAATCAAACTAAAGAATAAGTCGAGCAGTTCTAGAATCAAAACAAAGAATATGTTGAGCAGTTCTGGAATCAAACTAAGAATATGTTGAGCAGTTCTGGAATCAAACTAAAGAATATGTCTAGCAGTTCTGGAATCAAACTAAAGAATATGTTGAGCAGTTCTGGAATCAAACTAAGGAATATGTTGAGAAGTTCTGGGATCAAACTAAAGAATATGTCTAGCAGTTCTAGAATCAAAACAAAGAATATGTTGAGCAGTTCTGGAATCAAACTAAGAATATGTTGAGCAGTTCTGGAATCAAACTAAGGAATATGTTGAGCAGTTCTGGAATCAAACTAAAGAATATGTTGAGCAGTTCTGGAATCAAACTAAAGAATATGTTGAGCAGTTCTAGAATCAAAACAAAGAATATGTTGAGCAGTTCCGGAATCAAACAAAAGAATATGTTGTGCAGTTCTGGAATCAAACTAAAGAATGTGAAAATATGAGGAATAAACCTTTCTATCAAAGCTGGTCCCGACTTGCTGGCATTCCAGACGAGAAACACCAGTAATTTTTTTTGTCTGTTAGTTGCAGGAAAAATTCAACTAAATTCAAATATGAAATGATGATGCTGATCAAGTTTAAAAAGTAATAAAGAGCTTTAAAAAATACAAAACAAATCTTAATTTACTTCCGAATCGATCTGACAATTTACTAACAGGGAAATTCATTCCCTTAAGCTTTAAACTCGAGAATGGGGTGGGAGGGTGGTGGGGGCAGGGGGGGCAAAAACCGGGTCAGCTCTAATAATAAATCAGGCGAAATGCCTTCAAGAAACCGGCCATTTTTCACTCCTGGAATTCAGCGATTCGTTCCCCATAGTTTTTTTTTTCCGCGAATTATTTTATGCTCCGAGATTTCAGGTGGTCGTGGCAGGCTAACGTTAACCTGATTACCAAATGGCTATTATCCCATATTTATTTTTGTTTGTTTGTTTGTCTATTTGTTTTTACTTTGCATGGAACCAGTGGTTATTCAGCAACGGGACCAACGGGTTTTACGTGACTTCCGAACCATTTCGACAGGGAACTTCTATCACCAGAAATACACATCTCTGATCCCTCAGTGGAATGCCCGAGAATCGAACTCGTGGCCACCGAGGTGGCAGGCAAAATCCATATTTATCGGAAAGTCATCCTGATTTTTGCGTTGATGGCATATGTTTTGTGTTGCGTTGATGTCAAATGTTTTGTTTACGTTATTCACACAAACCACTTCTGAATTAGAAATGGTTTTGATAATTATAATCCAGTTAATTTTAACATCAGTTTTGAATTGTCTTTTTATATACGAGCAAACATTTTACACTAATGGGATTTTCCCAATTATTCCCATCAAATTTTAACACCAGTTTTAAATTTGCAAACTGCTGTTATTCTATACAGCAGCAAGAATTCTACTTATTATCTCTGAATTTAACTTTTTCTATTACTTTCTAATCAGCATTGCCACCATTTCTTTAATGCCTGAGGTTTTCCTCACATACTCAAGAGTAGAATGAGGAACACTTTTCCTCCTCCTACGATGAGACACCATCACTCGAATGCCTCCCTCAGGTCTTCCTCACCTATTCAGACGCAGGATGAAAAACATTATTCTTCTCATACGACGAGAACCACGCCACCCAAGAACGTAGCCCGAACGGAAATCGATATAGCCAGCCACGCACTAACCCTAATAGCCAGGGATTACGTTCCCTACCGAAAAGTTATCCAATCTAGCATCGACGACGATGACGATGATGATGATGATGATGAGCTCCTAAGAGAACTAATCGACCGGAGGAGGAGGACTTGCTTAAGCATTCAGCTTGGTGTTTGGCGAAGTTTATCTATCGAAGCTCTGTCTCCAGCGAGCGAAACTAAGAGCAGCTTTCGAAAACAGTTTTGTTTGTATGGTGTTTTCACGTTGCATGGAACCAGTGGTTTATTTAGCAACGGGACCAGCGGCTTCACGTGACTTTCCGAACCACGTCGAGATTCGTGAACTTCTATCACCAGGAATCCACATCTCTCAATCCTCAGTGGAAATGCCCGAGAATCGAATTCGCGGTCCACCGGGGTGGCAGGCCACGACCCATACCGACCACTCCACTGAGGCGAGATTTTCGGAAACTGTTCTCAGCTTTTCATTTTTTGCGTAAATGAGAGGATAATATTGAAACCGAAACTAACGAAGACATGAATATAAGGACGAGGTGCCAAGTTCTTAAGTTCTATAGTAGATTCCCCTCAACCGTGCATTTGATCTCTAAGGCCAGTCCTTTACGACACTCCTGATTCGCTGTTGATAAGCCAATGACAGGGCTGGAAACTCTCAGTCTCTCTCGAGAGAGCTCACATAAACAGGATGTATGTTCCACCTCTCCTGAAAGAGGTGGCACATAGATCTTACCTATGTGAACTCTCTCGAGAGACTGAGAGTTTCCAGCACTGTGATTTGCTTATCAACAGCCAATCAGGAGCGTCATAAGGGAATGGCCTAGACACCAAATGCACGGTTGATGTGAATCTAATAGTGTTTAATATTATTCCATACTGATAGATTATTCACGTATATAAGCCTACTAATTACATGTTTTGCTAGAAAAGGTCGGTATCCCTGTACGACGTTGGGTAATTATATGCAGCATTCGGATCTGTATTTGTAGGTAAGAGGTTATTTTTAACAGGAGATTATGCCAATATGCTGTCACGGTGGTTATGTGCATGTCTACGCCCTCTTCCATACAGACTTCGATCTAATTCTGACATTTATACCCGCAGTTGACTGGAGCTGTTTAGCATGGCATTTGCTGCACCCTAAAGTGAAGGCAATCCGTGTCTATATATCTGCCTTCATCAGATGCGATTCGTCGGCTTAAATACTCCGGAGTATTTACCGTTGTAATCTTTCTTTTCCCCCTTTGCCATTTTATTTCAGTCTGGCTTTTGTCCGAGTCGCATTTCATCATCGCCCCTTGTGCTCTTTTCATCATCATTTCCCCCTTACCATTTTTCTTTCTTTCCTTTTGGCGTTGTTTTGCTGCGTTTTGTTAGAGCAGAATGGGAGGAAATAGTGTTATGCTAATGAATAATTCTTTCAATGTTACGGCTTCCTGCGTGTCATGCAGTAGTTTTTTTTTTATTAAAGAAGACTTAAAAATATTTATTAAAATTTATTAGAGATAAATTAAAAATATTTATTAAAGTCTATTAAAAATATTTATTAAAATTTTTTAAAGATAAATAAAAAATATTTATTCAAAATATTTTATTGAAATTTATTGAAAAATATTTATTGAAATTTATTAAAAATATTTGTTTAAAATTTATTAGAAATATTAAAATATATAAAAAATATTTATCAAAATTTACTAAATATTTATTGAAATTTATTTTAAAAATTTATTAAGATTTATTAAAGATATTTATTGAAATTTACTAAAATATTCATTAAGATTTAATAAAAATACAAAATATTTTATTGAAATTGACTAAAAATATTTATTGAAAATTTATTAAAATATTTATTAAAAAATTTATCAAAAATATTTATTATTTAAATTTATGTAAAATTTTTGTATTAAAATCTATTAAAGATATTTTTAAAATCTATTAAAACTATTTGTCAAAATTTATCATATTTTCATATTATAAAAATTTATTTAATTTATCAAAAAATCTTAAATTAAAAATATTGATTAAAATTTTCATTTAAAATATTTATTAAAATAAAATTCTATTAAAAACTATTTATTAACATTTATTCAATTTAATACTTAAAATTAATAAAAAACAAATAACTATTATATATTAGTTTTCCTTCGAGTCACCGAAAATTTGATCTTGGTGAAATAAATAAAAAGGAGTCTATTCTTCATGTTTTCATATACTTACATCATTAAGCCGTCCGCATATAAATTGGCAACTTGAGTCACAAGAATAATTTCATTTAAGGTAATTTCGTGCCTCATTTAACTCCATTTCACTATTGGTTTTCTGAATGCTTATGGCTGACAAAAGGAGGTCTCAATATATAAACTTAAGTATATCTCAGTTTAACCAGACCACTGAGCAGATTAACAGCTCTCCTAGGGCTGGCCGCCCGAAGAATAAAATTTTTTTACGTGGCTAGGAAACCAAATTTGGTTTACCTAGCAACGGCACCTACATCTTACTGTGGGATCCGAACCACGTTATTTCGAGAAATGAATTTTTAATCACTAGAAATAATTTCTCTGATTCCACGTTAGCAGAGTGGGGAATCGAACCTAGACTAACGAATTGGTAGGCAAGGACGTAACCCACTCGTTGAACGAGGAACTGAATATATATATATGAATCCCAGAAAACGCAAAACGACCCCTTATTATAACCCCGGGGATGGAGGCCTCTGGCATCGCAGTCATTATTGCCAGCAGTTACGCAATCATTAACTGCATTTTCACAGTCATTAAACTACTTTCCCATTTTCCCGCCGAGAATTCTCTGCACTTCGCCGCAAGAAACATGAATCCCATCCTTTTTGGAAATGGACGTTTTTTCCCGTTGGCCTACTTGGAACCTTTATTCATCTGGAGTCATTAACGAAATTGGTAATGTATGAAACGAAGCTGGGGATGATATTTAGCGTGATGTATTCTAATGTATTTTTCCTTGGAATGCACAATTAGAATAAAAGTAGCTGGAGGCACGAATTGAATAGTTCCTAGAAACTTCAAGAATGCACGATTCTTTTTTTTGTGCATTTTCATTCCTATAAAGACATCTAGGACATGATTTTTAGGTTTAGGAAAACGAAAAAATCTTTATAAATAATATGATGAGAACCTGAAACTTTAAGAATGAACATACTTTGTCTTTGCTTTTTTTTTTTTTTTTTTTTTTTAAGTTGTACATTTTTCATTCTTATCAAGACATCTAAGCCATTTTAGGTTTAGGAAAACAAAAATCTTTATAAAGAATATTATGGAAACCTGAAACTTCAACAGGAGCAGGTTTCACTGTGTGTTTACATATATATATATAATATATAATATTATAATATATATATATATATATATATATATATAGAGAGAGAGAGAGAGAGAGGAGACGAGAGAGAGAGAGAGAGAGAGTTTCAAGGAGTTACAAGGATTAGGACGTCTCAAAGACTTGTTAGTCTATCGGAGGGGACATCTTGTGCTCACTTATCTCTAGGAGCAGGTTTTACTCTGTGTGTGTCTGTGTCTGTGTGTGTGTGTGTGTGTGTGTGTGTGTGTGTGGGAGCAGGTTTTACTGTGTGTGTGTGTAAGGAGTTACAAGGATTAGGACGTCTCAAAGACTAGTTAGTCTATCGGAGGGGACATCTTGTGCTCACTTATCTCTAGGAACAGGTTTTACTGTGTGCGTGTGTCTGAGAGAGAGAGAGAGAGAGAGAGAGAGAGAGAGAGAGAGAGAGAGAGAGAGAGAGATTCTCGTGCGCCAGTACCCATTTTTCATCTGACAGCAAAATTTGAAGAAAAAAAACTTCTGGATTCTGCTCGGCAGTCTCCGATACCCTGCGGCACCTTTCCTGGACTTTTATTGGCTGTGAAGTGCCCCTCGCAGCCTGGAAATGATGCCAGGAATTTCATATAGTGCCATTTCTTTTTTCCAATAAATATTTTTTTCGGGCTGCGCTAAACAAACCTTATATGAAAACTCTTGTTTGCCTTCACACTTGCACAGCCTAGAATTTCTTGATCTTGTCCCAGAGATACCGATATATGAATACTATCTTTTTTTATTTTAATCTATCAGATAGTTTATCTCAGAACTAGATGGCTAAGTAAAAATACCTTGACAGTCAAAACCACATTCATTTTGATAACGATAAGAGGATGACAACAAGTAAAATATACGCCGAAGTTTCTTCTGCTAAATCGAGTTTTCTGTACAACGTATAATTCTGTATAAAACCATTAGCTACGCCCGGTAGCGCTTCAGTTGCTTCCCAGATGCGGTAGAGTGAGAGTGCGTCCCACGCCTCCATAATTCCATCTAATAAAAGGAAGCCATGAAAACGCCAAAATATAGAAAGTGCTATATTTCAGAGACTGCTGCCTCTCTCGTCAGGTAAGTAGTCTCTGTAATATAGTACTTACTTTCTCTATTTTGGCGTTTTTATGGGCACCTTTTACTACATATGAACATATATATACATATATAACACATTTATATATCCATAAATATTAAGGCACAAATTTCGCTTTAATATCAAATTCACTATTCCGAATATTTTTATTATACAATGTGACGGCGTATGTGACAAATCCATATATACACGCATACACGTATATATTCATATACATTATATAGATATAGTATATATATATATATATATATATATCATATATATATATATATATATATACATTTATATATATATAAAAGAATTGATACACAACTCCAATTACGAATCCTTGTTATGGAGAGATTTCGGTTTTTATCGACAATTTCACAAGCGCGTTCACATCGGTAAGACGATCATTATCCGCGCTGTCGGTAATTTTTCCTCTATTAGCGCGGATTTGGCTTGTGTAAAGAGAGAGAGAGAGAGAGAGAGAGAGAGAGAGAGAGAGAGAGAGAGAGCAGGAAATAATGGTCCCTGAGCGAATATAATGATCTAAGCTTAATGCCCACAGAGTGTTCACGGGTAACTAGACCCGTCCTGTTGGTGTGGCATCGATATACGAGCCTGAGAGTCTATCTGTCTATTGTCCTTCATTTTCGCTTACTCTGGGAGTAAGCCTACAAGCTACTTTGCTGTTGTTGGGGGAAGGGGGGTGGGGGGTGGGTTGCGTGTAGGAAAGGTCTATGATTTGATCTATATAGAATTTTGGCATTATGCCAAGCACTGGGGCAACTGAGGCCATTCAGCGCTGAAACGGAAATTGACAGTTAAAGGTTTGAAAGGTATAACAGGAGGGAAACTTCAAAGTAGTTGCGTTATGAAACAATTGTTACAAGAGGGTGGACAGTACGATGGAAGAAAGAGAATATGAACGGAGGTAGAGTAAAAGGAACGAAAGAGGTTGCAGCTAGGGGCCGAAGGAACGCTGCAAAGAACCTTAAGTAATGCCTACATTGCACCGAATGAGGTGCACTGGCAGCACTATCCCCCTACGGGGAAAAGGTCTATTGAAAAGCCTAAAAAAAGGTCTGGAAAAGGTGTTTCGCGTTGAGTTAAAGATACAGGAATTTTAGGATAGGATATTTGTGATTTATTTATTAGAATGGAAATGTAAAAAATATATAATGCGCATGTTAAACAGTACAGATCAATTATTGCTAATAAAATATTACGTATTTATTTTATTTTACGTTGGTGAAACAACGCTCTATTTGACCGTAGATTTTGGGCATGCGTCCCGAGTGAGCTGGAGGTCGGACCACGCCTTGTTGTGATTTGCGGTAAAAATGTTGAATCACGGAACATTATCTGATTGTTGAAGAAATTTATCATCTTGCCAAAGAAGTAATCATTTTCGACTTCTTGTCAAAAAGGTTCTATAACATAAATGCACAAAAGGACAGGGAGTACGAATATAATCCATCATTCTGAGTATATTATTATTCTCTACTCAGGAAACTCACTCCGTTGCATTAAAGTTATTCCGGAACATCTTCGATACCCTCGACCTTAACTGATTTTTACCTGTCAAAACATTTACTGTCAATGCGGCAACATACTTAATATCGTCTCGTATATCTGTCTTCACCTTTAGGCAGGTAATACTGAGAATTATTTACGAATTCTGTATCTAAATGCTACAACATGATTTAATTTTCTAAGAGACGCAGACATGACATATGAATTCCTTTCGACTAGTTGTGTATTCGCATTCAAATATCTCGGATTTACTTCAGTGATACGAAATTAATATTCTTTTAAACCAGTTGTGGATTTACATTCAAATATTCCCATACTTTCAGTAGTAATGCGGAACATAATGTCAACGAAATTCTCCTGGGAAACATTCAAATATTCCCATACTCTCAGTAGTGACGCGAAACCTAATGTCAATAAAGTACTCTTGGGTAATATTAAATAAAAATAAATAAATAAATAAATAAATAAATAAATAAATAAATAAATCTCGGCGATTCAATCAGAGAGAGAGAGAGAGAGAGTGGAAAAATAACTGTGAAACACACACCAGCGAAATGCACCAGGAGAGCCTCCCGCCACATTACCAGTTAACGGGTTTCATAACAGCTCCTTGGCGGTCTTAATTGCGTTCCTGGCTGAGAGGTTCTGTTGCCCGGAGCCGGGTTTTGTTTGGTGTGCAACTTTCATTCGAGTGCTGACTTTCCTTCGTGCCTTTCTGCCCCTTTAGTCTTTTTGCTTCGTTCGCGGTGAGGCGAGGGCTCGATTTATTGGAATAAAAATATCAAAAAATTAAAAAATACAACCGAGTTTGCAGCCCTCTAGCCTCGGTATTTTTAAGATCTGAGGGCGGACAGAAAAAGTGCCGACGGACGGAGGAATAGACATCTATAAAAGTTGTCTCTTGCAGAAAGCTAAAACCAAAAGGTATCTATCTATTTTCAGACACGAACCTATGGTATATTCATACGTTACCAGAGCTGGCCACAACAATATGTTCACAGGAAGTTGAATAGATTGAATTTGCAACTGGAACAATTGGTTCGCCCTTGAATACAGCTCATAAAGACAACAGTGGATCAGCAGTGGTTTGGTTTAACAATTATGAAAAATAGGTTTTAGCATTTCTGGAATCAAACAAAAAAATATGTCTAACAGTTCTGGATTCAAACTAAAAAACATGTTGAGAAGTTCTGGAATCAAACTAAAGAATATGCCTAGCAGTTCTGGAATCAAACTAAAGAATATGTTGAGCAGTTCTGGAATCAAACTAAGGAATATGTTGAGCAGTTCTGGAATCAAACTAAAGAATATGTCTAGCAGTTCTGGAATCAAAATAAAGAATATGTTGAGCAGTTCTGGAATCAAACTAAAAAATATGTTGAGCAGTTCTGGAATCAGACTAAGGAATATGTTTGAGCACTTCTGGAATCAAACTAAGAATAGTTGAGCAGTTCTAGAATCAAAACAAAGAATATGTTGAGTCAGTTCCGGATCAAACAAAAGAATATGTTGTGCAGTTCTGGAATCAAACTAAAGATAAGTCGAGCAGTTCTAGAATCAAAGCAAAGAATATGTTTGAGCAGTTCTGGAATCAAACAAAGAATATGTTGAGCAGTTCTGGAATCAAACTAAAGAATATGTTGAGCAATTCTGGAATCAAACTAAATAATTTAAAAATATGAGGAATAAACCTTTCTATCAAACCTGGTCCCGACCTGCTAGCATTCCAGAGGAGAGAACAGGTAATTTTTTTGCCTTTTAGTTGCAGGAAAAATTCAACTAAATTCAAATATGGAAATGATGATGCTGATCAAGTTTAAAAAGTAATTAAGAGCTTTAAAAAATACAAAACAAATCTTAATTTACTTCCGAATTGATCTGACAATTTACTAACAGGGAAATTCATTCCCTTAAGCTTTAAACCTGAGAATGGGGTTGGGGTGGGGGGGGGGGGCAGGGGGGCCAAAACCGGGTCAGCTCTAATAATAAATCAGGCGAAATGCCTTCAAGAAACCGGCCATTTTTCACTCCTCGAATTCAGCGATTCGTTCCCCATAGTTTTTTTTTCCGCGAATTATTTTATGCTCCGAGATTTCAGGTGGTCGTGGCAGGCAGGCTGGTAACCCGATTACCAAATGGCTATTATCCCATATTTATTTTTGTTTGTTTGTTTGTACGGTGTTTTTACGTTTCATGGAACCAGAGTGGTTTTTCAGCAACGGGACCAACGGCTTTACGTGACTTCTGAACCACGTCGAGAGTGAACTTCTATCACCAGAAATACACATCTCTGACCCATCAATGGACTGCCCGAGAATCGAACTCGCGGCCACCGAGGTGGCAGGCAAAATCCATATTTATCGGAAAGTCATCCTGATTTTTGCGTTGATGGCAAATGTTTTGTTTACGTTATTCACACAAACCACTTCTGAATTAGAAATGGTTTTGATAATTATAATCCAAGTAATTTTAACATCAGTTTTGAATTGTCTTTTTATATACGAGCAAACATTTTACTTACACTTATGGGATTTTCCCAATTATTCCCATCAAATTTTAACATCAGTTTTAAATTTGCAAACTGCTGTTATTCTATACAGCAGCAAGAATTCTACTTATTATCTCTGATTTAACTTCTTCTATTACTTTCTAATCAGCAGTGCCACCATTTCTTGAATGCCTGAGGTCTTCCTCACATACTCAAGAGTAGAATGAGGAACACTTTTCCTCCTACGAATGAGACACCATCACTCGAATGCCTCCCTCAGGTCTTCCTCACCTATTCAGACGCAGGATGAGAAACATTATTCTTCTTATATACGATGAGAGACACGCCACCCAATAACGTAGCCCGAACGGAAATCGATATAGCCAGCCACGCACTAACCCTAATAGCCAGGGATTACGTTCCCTAACGAAAAGTTATCCAATCTAGCATCGACGACGACGATGATGATGATGATGATGAGCTCCTAAGAGAACTAATCGACCGGAGGAGGACGACTTGCTTGAGCATTCAGCTTGGTGTTTGGCGAAGTTTATCTATCGAAGCTCTGTCTCCAGCGAGCGAAACTAAGAGCAGCTTTCGAAAACTGTTTTGTTTGTATGGTGTTTTTACGTTGCATGGAACCAGTGGTTTCTTCAGCAACGGGACCAACGGCTTGACGCGACTTTCCGAACCACGTCGAGATTCGTGAACTTCTATCACCAGGAATACACATCTCTAACCCCTCAGTGGAAATGCCCGAGAATCGAACTCGCGGTCCACCGAGGTGGCAGGCCAAGGCCATACCGACCACGCCACTGAGGCGAGATTTTCGAAAACTGTTCTCAGCTTTTCATTTTTTGCGTAAATGAGAAGATAATATTGAAACCGTAACTCACGAGGACATGAATATAAGAAAAAGGTGCCAAGTTCTTAAGTTCTATAGTAGATTCACATCAACCGTGCATTTGATGTCTAGGCCAGTCCCTAACGACGCTCCTGATTGGCTGTTGATAAGCCACTCACAGGGCTGGGAACTCTCAGTGTCTCTCGAGAGTTTACATAGGCAGGATGTATGTTCCACCTCTCCTGAAAGACGTATCCCTCAGGAGAGGTGGAACATAGATCCTACCCATGTGAACTCTCGAGAGAGACTGAGAGTTTCCAGCCCTGTGATTGGCTTATCAACAGCCAATCAGGAGCGTCGTAAGGGACTGGCTATCAAATGCACGGTTGATGTGAATCTACGATAGTGTTTAATATTATTCCATACTGATAGATTATTCACGTATATAAGACTACTAATTACATGATTTGCTAGAAGAGGTCGTTATCCCTGTACGACGTTGGGTAATATATGCAGCATTCGGATCTGTATTTGTAGGTAAGAGGTTATTTTTAACAGGAAATTATGCCAATATGCTGTCACGGTGGTTATGGGCATGTCTACGCTCTCTTCCAAATAGATTTCGATCTAATTCTGACATTTATACCCGCAGTTGACTAGAGCTGTTTAGCATGGCATTTGCTGCACCCTAAAGTGAAGGCAATCCGTGTCTATATATCTGCCTTCATCTGCCTTCATCACGGGAGATTCTTCGGCTTAAAATCTCCGGAGTATTTACCGTTTTAATCTTTCTTTTCCCCCTTTGCCATTTTATTTCAGTCTGGCTTTTGTCCGCATTTCATCATCGCCCTTGTGCTCTTTTCATCATCATTTCCCCTTACCATTTTTTTTTTCTCTTTCTTTCCTTTTGGCGTTGTTTTCCTGCGTTTTGTTAAAGCAGGAATGGAGGAAAATAGTGTTATGCTAATGAATAATTCTTTCAATGTTACGGCTTCCTGCGTGTCATGCAGTAGGTTTTCTTTTATTAAAGAAGACTTGAAAATATTTATTAAAATCTATTAAAGATAAATTAAAAATATTTATTAAAGTCTATTAAACCTATTTATTACAATCTTTTTAAAAAATATTTAATAAAATCTATTAAAAATACTTATTAAAATTTATTGAAAATATTTATTAAAATTTATTAAAAATATTTATCAAAATTTATCAAAATTTTATATTAAAGACAATTTTAAAATATTTTTTTGAAATCTATTAAAAATATTTTTTTGAAATCTATTAAAAATTTATTAAAATGTATTAAAAATATATTTATTAAAAATTATTAAAAAATATTTATTAAATTTCTAATAAAAATATTTATTAGAATTTATTAAATATATTTAATAAAATTTATTAAAAATATTTATTAAAATTTATTAGAAATATTTATTAAAGTTTATCAAAAAATATTTATCAAAAATAAAATTAGAATATTTATCAAAATTTATTATTAAAATACTTATTAAATTTTATTACAAATATTTATCAAAATTTATTATATTAGGTTATTTATTAAAAATTTTATTAAAAATTTTTATTATAATTTATTAAAGATATTAAAATTTACTAAAAATATTTATAAAATTTATTAAAGAAGACTTAAAAATAATCAAAACTAATATCCTATATAGTTTTCCTTCAAGGCACCGAAAATTTGATCATGGTGAAATAATGATATAGTTATATGCTTCATATAACTATATCGTTATGCCGTCCGCGTAGAAATGTGGCAAATTGTTTGAGTCACAAGAATCATTTTATTTAAGGTAATTTCCTGCCATATTTAACTCCATTTCACTGTTGGTTTTCTGAATACTTATGGCTGACAAAAGAGGTCTCAATAAATAAATTTAAGTATATCTTAGTTTAACCAGACCACTGAGCTGATTAACAGCTCTCCTGGGGCTGGCCCGAAGGATTATATATTTTTACGTGGCTAGGAAGCAATTGGTTACCTAGCAACGGGACCCACAGCTTACTGTGGGATCAGAACCACGTTATTTCGAGAAATGAATTTTTAATCACTAGAAATAAATTTCTCTGATTCTACGTTGGCAGAGCGGGGAATCGAACTTAGACTACCGAATCAGTAGGCGAGCACGTAACCCACTCGTTGAACGAGGAACTGAATATATAAATAAAAAGTAAACTATAACATGGATCAACGGTAGGGGAGGTAATGATCACAAGACGTAGATATAATATTGCATTTTATCATATTTAAAAAGTGTAATTTTTACGATATAACTTATAATTAAAAGGCAATTGGTAATTCCACTGCAATAACGCCTGACATGAAGACTCGTGAAACCAAGACATGACAACTAGCGATTTAGTGAAATAATAAAACAAGTAAAAAATTCCCCCGAAGTTTCTTCGGCGCAATCGAGTTTTCCATCCAGCGTATAATCAATGCCACTGAAAATATACAGCATATGTTGTACAGGAAACTCGATTGCATTTTTCAGTTGTTTGTATCATGTGTTTAAATCAGAAATGGACAACATTTCTGCTCTTTGTATTGTGGCTATTTCTGGGAGATTGTACTTGCGTGTGTAATATGTAATTTAGCTTTCAGTATCGAATAACGTGAGTCTGCTGATTGTCGTTACTATAATCATTATATCAATCAACTCGTAGCGAGATTACGTGTCCGGATTAAAAAATATATTAAATTTTGTTTAATGTCTTTTTGTTCCATAACTTTTGTTTCTTATATCGGTGCAAATTACTTTCATATGACCAACTTTGCCACTTTTATCATCATGAGAAATTTTTTAAATATTAAAAAAATTATTTTGTTTGATGTAAATTTTCAAAAACTTCGGATTAAAATTATACTTAATTTTGTTTAATGTCTTTTTGTTCCATACCTTTTGTTTCAGGTATCGGTGCAAATTACTTTTTTTTCATATGGCCAATGTTGTTCACTTTTATCATCACAAGAATTGTTTTTGAAATATTAAAAAAAAATATTTTATTTGATGTGAATTTTCAAAAGACCAACGTTGCCACTTTTAACATCATGAGACATTTTCGAAATATTATTTATTTTATGTAAATTTTCAAATAAATAGCTCTTAAAATAAACAAGCAGTCTATTGCTGTGTGTTCGGGACGTACTGGCTTTGAGGAAAATACTAAGCTATCTTTGTTTACTTAGGTGAACTTGACTATAAATTGAGTGTCCTCCATGACCAAACAGCGCTCATCGGCCTGTAGTGGAGAACTTGATTATTTTCCCCTTGGAAAGCAAGTTTAAACGTTCAATAATGTACCCAATGTGTATGCATACACACACACACACACACACACACATTATATACATATATATATATATATAATATATATATATATATATATATATATATATATATATATATATATATATATATATATATATATATATATATATATATATATATATATATATATATATATATATTATATATATATATATATATATATACATACATATATATATATATATATATATATATATATATATATATATATATATATATATATACATATATATGTTGGCCGAGTCGGTAACTTCGCTGAAGAAGTCCCGATTTCTCCTCGTCCGCTGGCTCAAATCAACGCGAGGACGAAATTATCATCGACCGAAAAATTCCACCTTCTGTTACCTATATGAAAATATAATAATTCCGGGTAGAGCGAATTGGATAATGAAGGACATTTGTAACTTAATGCGTATATATATATATATATATATATATATATATATATATATATATATATATATATATATATGCATTCATCCTCTCCTTTCTAGACATTTCTCTGCTGCTCCCTTCCCCCTCCTACTTTTCTTCTTCCACTCCCCACTCCATTCCCGTTTATTAGCTGCAATCCTGACTGTGTAGTAGGTGGGGGTGTTGGGAGGGGGGGGGGTCATGGTGTGGGGGGGGGGGGGGGGGTGACGGGTCGTGAGAGAGATCCTTTCCGTGCGCGAGCCACAAGTGAGGCGTGCGTCCTTTCCTGAACTACTACTACAGGATCCCAGACGGATGGCGATTGGAAATTGGGGTGGAGGAGGTGGTTCCTAGTTAAGCCAAATGAGATTGCCAGATCAGTGTCTTGAATTTTTTTTTTTCCTGATTTCTCTCTCTCTCTCTCTCTCTCTCTCTCTCTCTCTCTCTCTCAAGAAGAAGAAGAAGAGAAGAAAGAGGAACAGAATTCGATATTCACAGGCGATATATAATAAAGCGAGAGTGTTGAAGGAACTTCAGAGCGATCTGATGCGAGGGCGCACTTCCAATACTTTTTTTTTTTTTTTTAAGGAGGCAGGTGGCTGAAGTTGGTGTATTGATGGGAATTTCTTGCATTTTGAAAAAAAAAGGTCGTTTGTACATTTCTTTAAGCTTTACTACTTATTACTTAATTTTATTACCCTTGTGGTTCGGTTGGTGGCGCCCTTGCCTTTCAATTGAGAGACGTGGGTTCGATCCCAGTGTGAGTAAAAAAAAACATTATATATATATATATATATATATACTATATATATATATATATATATATATATATATATATATATATATATATAAAACTGAATCACGAAGATATGGAATGGGATGGGAATGAATAAATAAATAAAGGATAAAATCCACGAAGGAAATTGAAACAAAAAGGAGTAACCACTGCGAGGCCTTTCGACTTCTCGTCCTTACACGGACGGAAAGTCGAAAGGCCTTGGAGCGGTACTCCATTGCGTTCACTTTCTCATAAATAACCTTCTTAAAGTGTCATCACATCCTTCTCCCCAACAGAGAGCGTCCTCGTCTTGGGAGAAAGCAAAGTTGGCGAGCTTGCTCATGCATTATTTATTGCTTTACATTGTTTCCTGTGCTCACACCCACCCCTATCTCAGTCTTACATAGCACTCCCCCCCCCCTCCCCTTCTTACATTTTGGGAGAATGTAAAGAATGACGTCCTTGTGTGTGTGTGTGTGTGTGTGTGTGTGTGTGTGTTTGTTTTCTTAGTTTGAAATTGTTTTAAAGATACGAAGGTTTCCTTGAGAGAGGCTGTGCTTGTATAAGATAGAGAAATATGGAGGAGAGAGACAAATTTATATATGCTTTTACAGAGTAATAAGTTGCTTGAAGAGATATATAGAGGGAAGGGACAAAATGATATGCTTTTAAAGAGTAGTAAGTTGCTTGAAAGCACTAGATGCATATTCAGTTAACTCGTGACAAATATAGAGAAACAACCTTTCTCGATCCGATTTCCGTTCACCATCTTTAGTGACGAAGTAATTACAAGAAACTTATCTCATAATTTCTTATCGTTTATTTTTCCAATCTCAACTTTTAATATTCCCACTCGACGCTTATACTACACGAAGTCAGATTTGTTCCTTTATAAGCATCAAGGAATTGTTCGTCTTGGTGAGGCCAATTTCCTTTGCAGGCATTTCCCAAAAACAAAGTCATTATCCTGTGATGAGCTTATCCTGATTGAGGTCTGTGGTTCCCGAACTTTTTTGGGGTCTCGTACTTTTGGATTCCATGCCACCTCTCTGAGGGAACAATCCCTCCCTCTTGATTCAGTCAACTGCAGATTCAGAAAAGAACTACTACTGTATCTTGTTATAAATGAGTATATGCTTGAATAAAATCACAGTAAATGCTCGCGACTGGAAAATGACAGGCAGAAGGTCAGTGCCAAGCAATTATATTGTTATAAACAAGTATATGCTTTGAAAAATCACAATAGATGCACCTGACTTCATTACATAAGCGAATGCCGCGGGGAAAATGACAGGTAGAAGGTCAGTGACAAGCTCTTGTACTGATTTCTACTTGTCATTTTCCTGTGGTATTCGCTTAAACATTTCGGAAACGATGTTTGGCCTATTATACTTACTGCAGATTCTCAAAAGAATTACTTCAACATTATAAACAAACAATATTTAGCCTTCCTATTCAGCAAGATAAAAGAATAACGTTATATTTCACGTTTAACTACGCATGTCTTCTCAGTTTTGACAGGTTGAATGTACTCGTACAGGAACATCGCAAAGAGAAGCATTACATACCGCGGTTTCGTCCGTAAATGTTTACATTGAAATTTAGTCTTTGTAAAGCATATATATATATTCTTGGGATTTAGTCTTTTTTTCAGGTTTGGACGCCATTTTACCGCTCCTCCCTATCTGTTCCTGGTCCTCTCACACCGTCCCCAAGGGGAGGATTCCCGCCCATTTTGGGAATGACTAATTTAGAGGATGTGGTTGCTATCAGCCCTACCTCCCTTTCCCGCCCATTCCATGAATCCTTCCCCCACCCTTCTCTCTCTCTCTCTCTCTCTCTCTCTCTCTCTCTCATATATGTCTCCCTTTTTCTGTCTGCATGAACTTTAACCTCTCTGTCGGTCTCATGTTTTGCCTTTTCTTTTACTAAATAGCTGCAAATACATTAGTTTTGTCAAGATATTGTAATGTACAATTCGGTTTAATAATCATAGCACATTTACACAATAAAAATGGGGGACGTATAGATCAACAAAGCACTACGATTTGCAAGTTTGTAATTTGGAAACGTCAGTGGTTTGGATTCCTAAATTCATCGCAATTAAATATGACTCAATTTCTTTATTTTTATCTAATACGATTTTCTTTCGGAAATTGCAAATCTTCGTCCTGCAAATATATATATGCTGCCTAATGCCGGCTTTTTTTTTATGGATATCTCCTAACTCTTTGAATATGGTTATGATGGCAAAAACGTGACCTCGTTCTGATACTCTTTGTGCGGGTTCGATTCCTGCTACGTGCATCGGAATGACATCATATTCTTGCATTTGGATCTAAGGCTTTGTAGTGAGAAGCGTATCCCCCCGAAAAGGGAGAAAAAAAAAAAAAAAAAAAAAAAAAAAAAAAAAAAAAAAAGAAGAAGAATTCGACAAGTCCCCGTGTAGGGGGTAGTGCCGTCAGTGTCAGTGCACCATCCATCGTAATTCACTTGGTAGGCAATACCTAAGGTTTTTTGCAGCGTGCCTTCCTTAGGCCCCTAGCTACAACCCCTTTCGTTCCTTTTACTGTACCTCCTTTCATATTCTCTTTCTTCCATCTTACTTTCCACAGTTGATTCATAGTGCAACTGCTTTGAGGTTTTCCTCCTGGTTCACCTTCCAATCTTCTCACTGTCAGTTTCCACTTCAGCGCTGAATGACCTCGTAGATCCCAGTGTTTGGCCTCTAGCCAAAATTATACATTCAATTCAATTCAGAATTCGACAAGTTGAGAGGGATTTTTGGTTATTGCAATTACGCATCTAGGAACCCTTTGCAATAAACAAGATTTGTGTATTCTCAACCGGGGGACGATGCAGGTGTTGTTGACGAGTGAGTATTATAGCGAAGAAAAGGTTTTATTTTTATTCTTTTTTTTTGTAACGCCACCTGAAAGTGGCTTCGGTATAAATAGCCGCTACATCAGGCTTGAATTGCCGCAATATGTCATCCGCCCTTTGATGAGTCGCAGTCCTGAAATTTTCATCTGTCGAATACTCTAATTATACATCTAACAGCCTGAGATA
>NC_061094.1:71686929-71701929 GCF_015104395.2 Macrobrachium nipponense | reverse complement strand
TCGATGGAAATGAACCTAGTCCTCAGCGAAGGACGACCTCAGTCTCCAAAGTGCCGAGCTGACGAGTGAGTGCTTGGTTATTAAGGAGGACCACTCTCAAGTGCTAAGGATGGTTGGCGTCGATGAGAGACGGGTCGTTGTTCCTCGTAGGATTCTGTGACGTCCTTATGACTTGTTCCTTCATCTTCATTCTTAATCCTTCTCCTTGTTGATGTGTTCATCGAAGGTTATCCTTATATGTTGAAGAGGAGGTGGAGGTTTGTGCTTGTTTGGAAATAGTAACACAGTATTAAGGTGGGCGAGTTATTCTAAATTTAGATGTTTGTTAAGGTGGAAATAAGAAAATTCTCGGTCTCATTATAAGCTATCATTTGCTTTAGAATTATATATAATCATTTAAAAAATTGAGCTAACTGTGTCATAGTAATGAATAGAAAAGAAAATCGCATATTCTCTCTCTCTCTCTCTCTCTCTCTCTCATTTTAGTTTTATTTTAAAGTAAACTATTGTGCTGGCTTTCTCCGTCCGTCTGCACTTTATTCTATCTGCATTTTTTTCTGGCCTCCCTCATGTCTAAAAAACTACAGAGGCTAGAGGGCTACAAATTGGTATGTTGATCATCCACCCACCAATCAACAAACATATCAAATTGCAACCCTCTGTCCTCAGTGGTTTTTATTGTTTAAGGGTAAAGTTATAGCCTTGGGTCGTGCATCTGGCAGCGAGATCTGGAGGCGTAGGACGCACTCTCACTCTACCGCATCTGGGAAGCAACTGAAGCGCTACCGGTCGTAACTGGTGGTTTTATGCAGAATTATACGTTGTATAGAAAACTCGATTTAGCAGAAGAAACTTTTATTTGATTTCATTCCTTTATCGTTATCAAAATGAATGTGGTTTTGACCGTTATGCTATTTTTACTTAGCCATTTAGTTCTGAGATAAACTATCTGATATATTAAAATAAAAAAGATAGTATTCATATATCGGTATCTCTGGGACAAGATCAAGAAATTCTAGGCTGTGAAAGTAGCAAGAGTTTCCATATAAGGTTTGTTAAGCGTAGCCCGAAAAAAAATATTTATTGGAAAAAAGAAATGGCACTGTATATGAAATTCCTGGCATCATTTCCAGGCTGCGAGGGGCACTTCACAGCCAATAAAAGTCCAGGAAAGGTGCCGCGGGGTATCGGAGACTGCCGAGCAGAATCCAGAAGGTGTTTTTTCTTCAAATTTTGCTGTCAGATGAAAAATGGGTACTGGCGCATGAGAATCTCTCTCTCTCTCTCTCTCTCTCTCTCTCTCAAACACACACACACACACACACACCACACACACAGAGTAAAACCTACTCCTAGAGATAAGTGAGCACAAGATGTCTCCTTCGATAGACTAACAAGTCTTTGAGACGTCCTAATCCTTGTAACTCCTTGTAACTCTCTCTCTCTCTCTCTCTCTCTTCAGACACACACGCACACGCACACACACGCACACACACACACACACACAGTTAAACCTGTTCCTAGAGATAAGTGAGTACAAGATATCTCCTCGGATGGACTAACAAGTCTTTGAGACATCCTAATCCTTGTAACTCTCTCCAATACGCACCAGCATCGATAATGCAGCGTCTATTCAATGCGTTGCCAGCTCATCTGAGGAATATATCAGGAGTGAGCGTAGATGTGTTTAAGAATAAGCTCGACAAATATCTAAGCTGCATCCCAGACCATCCAAGATTGGAAGATGCAAAATATACCGGAAGATGCACTAGCAACTCTCTGGTAGACATTAGAGGTGCCTAACACTGAGGGACCTGGGGCAACCCGAACAAGATGAAAGGTCTTTAAGGTAAGGTCTCTCTCTTTCTCTCTCTCTCTCTCTCTCTCTCTCTCTCTCTCACACACACACACACACACACACGAACACAGCGAAACCTGCTCTGGTTCTATATTATTTATAAAGATTTTTTTGTTTCCTTAAACCTAAATTTCATGTCCTAGATGTCTTCATAGGAATGAAAATGCACAAAAGAAAAAAGAAAAAAAAAAAAAAAAAAAAAATAAAAAAAAAAAAAAAAAAAAAAAAAAAAAAAAGTCTGTGCATTCTTGAAGTTTCTAGGAACTATTCAATTCGTGCCTCCAGCTACTTTTATTCTCATTGCGCCTTCCAAGGAAAAAAAAAAAAAAATACATTAGACATACCGTTTCACGCTAAATATCATCCCCAGCTTCGTTTCATACATTACCAATTTCGTTAATGACTCCAGATGAATAAAGGTTCCAAGTAGGCCAACGGGAAAAAGCGTCCATTTCCAAAAAGGATGGGATTCATGTTTCTTGCGGCGAAGTGCAGAGAATTCTCGGCGGGAAAATGGGGAAGTAGTTTAATGACTGTGAAAATGCAGTTAATGATTGCGTAACTGCTGGCAATAATGACTGCGATGCCAGAGGCCTCCATCCCCGGGGTTATAATAAGGGGTCGTTTAGCGTTTCTGGGATTCAGATTTTGTGTGTGTGGGGAGAGTTTCGTTTTAGCTTTTATTTATGTTCTCGTTTGTCAAGTGGTCTGGACGTACTACTGCCTTTTTTAACCCTCGTAAAGGCACTGGTCGGAGATTCGTAATGTTTCTCAGTTTATTTGTAAGCTTTTAGGTTTCTTTTAAGAGAAAACTACTGACATGGCTGTTTCTGTCCGCCCTCAGATCTTAAAAACTACTGAGGCTAGAAGGCTGCAAATTGATACGTTGATCATCCACCCTCCAATCATCAAACTTGCAAAATTGCAACCCTCTAGCCTCAGTAGTTTTTAATGTTATTTAAGGTCAAGTTTAGCCATGATCTTACATCTGGCAATGCCATAGAACTGGCAACCACCGTGCATTATACAGACCATCGAATGACAAAATCTATTTTCAGTGGCATTGATTATACGCTGGATGGAAAACTCGATTGCGCCGAAGAAACTTCGGGGTAATTTTTTACTTGTTTTATTATTTCACTAAATCTCTAGTTGTCTTGTCTTGGTTTCACGAGTCTTCATGTCAGGCGTTATTGCAGTGGAATTACCAATTGCCTTTTAATTAAAAGTTATATCGTAAAAACTACGCTCTTTTAAACTATTATAAAATGCAGCATTATATCCGCGTCATGTGATCATTATATCCCCTACCGTTGATTCATGTTATAGTTTACTTTTTATATATATATTCAGTTCCTCGTTGAACGAGTGGGTTACGTGCTCGCCTACCGATTCGGTAGTCTAAGTTCGATTCCCCGCTCTGCCAACGTAGAATCAGAGAAATTTATTTCTAGTGATTAAAAATTCATTTCTCGAAATAACGTGGTTCTGATCCCACAGTAAGCTGTGGGTCCCGTTGCTAGGTAACCAATTGCTTCTAGCCCCACGTTAAAAATATATCCATCCTTCGGGCCAGCCCCAGGAGAGCTGTTAATCAGCTCAGTGGTCTGGTTAAACTAAGATATACTTAAATTTATTTATTGAGACCTTTTTGTCAGCCATAAATATTCAGAAAACCAGTAGTGAATGGAGTTAAATGTGGCAGGAAATTACCTTAAATGAAATTATTCTTGTGACTCAAACAATTTGCCATATTTCTACACGGACGGCTTAACGATGTAGGTATATGAAGCATAAAGAATAGACTCCTTTTCATTTATTTCACCAAGATCAAATTTTCGGTGCCTCGAAGGAATACTATATAGGATATTAGTTTTGATTATTTTTAAGTCTTCTTGAATAAAATTTTGAATAAATATAAATAATAAATTATAATAAAATATTTTTAATCATTATAATAAATATTTTCAAATTTATCTTTAATTAAATAGTAATTTTTGAATGAATAAATATAATAATAATAATTAATATTTTTAATAGATTTTAATAAATGTTTTTAATAAATTTTAATAAATATTTTTAATAAATTTTAAAAAATATTTTTAATTTATCTTTAATAAATATTTTTAATAAATTTTAATAAATATTTTTAATAAATTTTTTTAATAAATATTTTTGTTTTTTAATATGATTTTATTAAATACTTATTAATAGATTTTAATAAATGATTTTAGAAATAAAATAATAATAATTTTTTTGATTTTAATAAATTTTTTAATATATTTTAATATTTTTAATAGATTTTAATAAATATATTTAATAAATTTTAATAGATATTTTTAATAAATTTTAATAAATATTTTTAATAGATTGTAATAAATATTTTTAATTTATCTTTAAAAATTTTAATAAATAAGTGTAATAGACTTTAATAAATATTTTTAATTTATCTCTAATAAATTTTTAAAAATATTCTCAAGTCTTCTTTAATAAAAAAAAAAAGCCTGCTGCATGACACGCAGGAAGCCGTAACATTGAAAGAATTATTCATTAGCATAACACTATTTCCTCCCATTCTGCTTTAACAAAACGCAGGAAAACAACGCCAAAAGGAAAGAAAGAAAAATGGTAAGGGGGAAATGATGATGAAAAGAGCACAAGGGGCGATGATGAAATGCGACTCGGACAAAAGCCAGACTGAAATAAAATGGCAAAGGGGAAAAGAAAGATTAAAACGGTAAATACTCCGGAGATTTTAAGCCGAAGAATCGCCCGTGATGAAGGCAGATATATAGACACGGATTGCCTTCACTTTAGGGTGCAGCAAATGCCATGCTAAGCAGCTCTAGTCAACTGCGGGTATAAATGTCAGAATTAGATCGAAATCTGTTTGGAAGAGAGCGTAGACATTCACATAACCACCGTGACAGCATATTGCCATAATTTCCTGTTAAAAATAACCTCTTACCTACAAATACAGATCCGAATGCTGCATATATTACCCAACGTCGTTCAGGGATAACGACCTCATCCAGCAAAACATGTATAGTAGTCTTATATACGTGAATAATCTATCAGTATGGAATAATATTAAACACTATTAGATTCACATCAACCGTGCATTTGATAGCCAGTCCCTTACGACGCTCCTGATTGGCTGTTGATAAACCACTCACAGGGCTGGAACCTCTGTCTTTCTCGAGAGTTCACATGGATAGGATCTATGTTCCACCTCTCCTGAGGGATACGTCTTTCAGGAGAGGTGGAACATAAATCTTGCCTATGTGAACTCTATTGAGAGAGAGAGTTTCCAGCACTGTGAGTGGCTTATCAACAGCCAATCAGGAGCGTCGTTAGGGACTGGCCTTAGTGATGAAATGCACGGTTGATGTGAATCTACTATAGAACTTAGGAACTTGGTACCTCCTTATATTCATGTCCTCATGAGTTACGGTTTTAATATTATTCTCTCATTTACGCAAAAAATGAAAAGCTGAGAACAGTTTTCGAAAATCTCGCCTCAGTGGCGTGGTCGGTATGGGTCGTGGCCTGCCACCCCGGTGGACCGCGAGTTCGATTCTCGGGCATTTCCACTGAGGGGGTTAGAGATGTGTATTTCTGGTGATAGAAATTCACGAATCTCGACGTGGTTCGGAAAGTCGCGTCAAGCCGTTGGTCCCGTTGCTAAATAAACCACTGGGTTCCATGCAACGTAAAAACACCTTACACACAAAAACAGTTTTTCGAAAGCTGCTCTAGTTTCGCTCACTGGAGACAGAGTTTCGATAGATAGCACTTCGCCAAACACCCCCCAAAGCTGAATGCTTAAGCAGTCCTCCTCCTCCGGTCGATTAGTTCTCTTAGGAGCCCTCCTCATCATCATCTCATCGTCTCGTCTCGATGATAGATTGGCTAACTTTTCGTTAGGGAACGTAATCCCTGGCTATTAGTGTTAGTGCGTGGCTGGCTATATCGATTTCCGTTCGGGTTACGTTATTGGGTGGCGTGTCTCTCATCGTATATAAGAAGAATAATGTTTCTCATCCTGCGTCTGAATTGGTGAGGAAGACCTGAGGGAGGCATTCGAGTGATGGTGTCTCATCGTAGGAGGAGGAAAAGTGTTCCTCATTCTGGAATAAGTGAGGAAGACCTCAGGTATTCAAGTGGTAGTCTTATTGTAAGAGGAGGAAAAGTGTTACTCATTCTACTCTCTAGTATGTGAGGAAGACCTCAAGCATTAAAGAAATGGTGTCACTGCTGATTAAAAAGTAATAGAAGTTAAATTCAGAGATAATAAGTAGAATTCTTGCTGCTGTATAGAATAACAGCAGTTTGCAAATTTAAAACTGATGTTAAAATTTGATGGGAATAATTGGGAAAATCCCATAAGTGTAAGTAAAATGTTTGCTCGTATATAAAAAGACAATTCAAAACTGATGTTAAAATTAACTGGATTATAATTATCAAAACCATTTCTAATTCAGAAGTGGTTTGTGTGAATAACGTCAACAAAACATTTGCCATCAACGCAAAAATCAGGATGACTTTCCGATAAATATGGATTTTGCCTGCCACCTCGGTGGCCGCGAGTTCGATTCTCGGGCATTCCATTGATAGGTCGGAGAAGTGAATTTCTGGTGATAGTAGTTCAATTTCGACGTGTTTCGGAAGTCACCTAAAGCCGTTGGTCCCGTTGCTGAATAACCGCTGGTTCCATGCGACGTAAAAGCACCATAAAAACAAACAAACAAAAATGAATATGGGATAATAGCCATTTGGTAATCAGGTTAACGTTAGCCTGCTAAGACCACCTGAAATCTCGGAGCATAAAATAATTCGCGGAAAAAAAAACTATGGGGAACGAATCGCTGAATTCGAGGAGTGAAAATGGCCGTTTTCTTTTTTGAAGGCATTTTCGCCTGATTTATTAGAGCTGACCCGGGGTTTTGGACCCCCCTGCCCCCACCACCCTCCCACCCCCACCCCCGCCCCCACTCTCGAGTTTAAAGCTTAAGAGAATGAATTTCCCTGTTAGTAAATTGTCAGATCGGTTCGGAATTAAATTAAGATTTGTTTTGTATTTTTTTGAGCTCTTAATTACTTTTTAAACTGGATCAGCATCATCATTTCATATTTGAATTTAGTTGAATTTTTCCTGCAACTAAAGGCAAAAAAATTACCTGTTCTCTCGTCTGGAATGCTAGCAGGTCGGGACCAGCTTTGATAGAAAGGTTTATTCCTCATATTTTCAAATTTTTTAGTTTGATTCCAGAACTGCTCAACATATTCTTTAGTTTGATTCCAAAACTGCTCAACATATTCTTTGTTTTGATTCCAGAACTGCTCAACATATTCTCTAGTTTGATTCCAGAACTGCTAAACATATTCTTTAGTTTGATTCTAGAACTCTAACATATTCTTATTTTTGATCACTCTCAACATATTCCTTAGTTTGATTCCAGAACTACCCAACATATTCTTTAGTTTGATTCCAGAACTGCTCAACATATTCTTTAGTTGATTCCAGAACAAATCATCATATTCCTTAGTTTGATTCCAGAACTGCTAGACATATTCTTTAGTTTGATTCCAGAACTGCTAAACATATTCTCTATTTTGATTCCAGAACTGCCAGATATATTTTTTATTTTGATTCCAGAACTGCTTAACCTATTCTTTAGTTTGATTCCAGAACTGCTAAACATATTTTTCACAATTGTTAAACCAAACCACTGCAGATCCAATGTTGTCTTTATGAGTGTTTTCAAGGGCAAAACCAATTGTTCCAGTTGCAAAATCAATCTATTCAACTTACTGT
Organism: Macrobrachium nipponense; assembly: GCF_015104395.2. NCBI lineage: Eukaryota > Metazoa > Arthropoda > Malacostraca > Decapoda > Palaemonidae > Macrobrachium > Macrobrachium nipponense. Next base: position 71,694,253 of record NC_061094.1, on the reverse strand, counting down.
GACAATATTGTTGTGGCCAGCTCCGGCAACGTAGAATATACCATAGGTTCGTGTCTGAAAATAGATAAATACTTTTGGTTTTAGCTTTCTGCAAGAGACAACTTTTATAGATGTCTATTCTCCGCCTCCGTCGGCACTTTTTCTGTCCGCCCTCAAGATCTTAAAAAATACAGAGGCTAGAGGGCTGCAAATCGGTTTTATTTTTTAAATTTTTTGAATATTTTTTTATTCAATAAATCGAGCCCTCGCCTCAACCGCGAACGAAAGCAAAAAGGCCTGGGGAAAGGGGCAGAAAGGCACGAAGGAAAGTCAGCACTCGAATGAAAGTTGCACACCAAACAAAACCCGGCTCCGGGCAACAGAACCTCTCAGCCAGGAACGCAATTAAGACCGCCAAGGAGCTATTATGAAACCCGTTAACTGGTAATGTGGCGGGAGGCTCTCCTGGTGCATTTCGCTGGTGTGTGTTTCACAGTTATTTTTCCACTCTCTCTTCTCTCTCTCTCTCTCTCTCTGATTGAATCGCCGAGATTTATTTATTTATTTATTTATTTATTTATTTATTTAATATTACCCAAGAGTACTTTATTGACATTAGGTTTCGCGTCACTTCTGAGATTATGGGAATATTTGAATGTTTCCCAGGAGAATTTCGTTTACATTATGTTCCGCATTACTACTGAAAGTATGGGAATGATTGAATGTAAATCCACAACTGGTTTAAAAGATTTAATTTCGTATCACTGATGTAAATCCGAGATATTTGATTGCGAATACACAACTAGTCGAAAGGAATTCATATGCCATGTCTGTGTCTCTTAGAAAATTAAATCAAGTTGTAGCATTTAAATAATTCTCAGTATTTCCTGCCTAAAGGTGAAGACAGATATACGAGACGATATTATTAAGTGTGTTGCCGCATTGACAGTAAATGTTTTCACAGGTAAAAATCAATTAAGGTCGAGGGTATCAAAGATGTTCCGGAATACCTTAAATGCAACGGAGTGAGTTTCCTGAGTAGGGAATAATAATATACTCAGAATGATGAAATATATTCGTACTCCCGGTCCTTTTGTGCATATCTGTTATAGAACCTTTATGACAAGAAGTCGAAAATGATTACTTCTCTGGCAAGATGATAAATTTCTTTAACAATAATAATTGGGTGTAATCGCTTTCAGATAATGTTCGTGATTTAACATTTTTTACCTCAAACCACAAGACGTGGTCCGACCTCCAGCTCACTCGGGACGCATGCCCAAAAACTACGGTAAAAGAGCATTGTTTCACCGACGTAAAATAAAATAAATACGTGATATCTTATTAGAAATAATTGTTCTGTACTGTTTAACGTGTGCATTATATATTATTTTACATTTACATTCTAATAGTTAATCCTAGATGTCCTATCCTAAAATCCTTACCTTTAACTCAACGCGAGACACCTTTTTCAGACCTTTTTAGGCTTTTCCATAGACCTTTTCTCCGTAGGGGGATAGTGCTGCCAGTGCACCTCATTCGGTGCAATGTAGGCCTTACTTAAGGTTTTATATATATATATATATATATATATAATATATATATATATATATATATGTACTGGATGGTGTCTCGTAATCTAGTGGTGATTCGAGTGGAAAGTTTTATAATATATTATAATATATATATATATATATATATAATAGAATATAGATATATTATATATCTATATATGTTTGTATATATATATATATATATATATATATATATACACATATAAGGATATATATAATAATACTATATATATATAATATATATATAATATATATATAAAATTGAATGTTTAATACAATAGAGAAGGAGCGTTAGCTTTCATCCTTTCTTTTCAGCATTTTGAATTTTATGTCTCTTCTGGTGGTAAAAGTTTTGAAAGAATATATATTTAGTACAACATAGCATATATTATATATATATATATATATATATATATATATATATATATATATATATACATATATATATATATATATATATATATATATATATTATATATATGGTTGCAAGGCCTTTGCGACACATTGTCCTTTAAACGGGCTAAAGGGTCTAGCAACAACCTCCCGTGTTTCCACTTTCCTTTCGGGGGGCTATTACTTTTACTATGCACTTATCACGTTTCCCAACTTAATACACACGGTAATATATATATTATATATAGATATATATATATACTTATATATATATATAATACGATGCACTGTGCACTCTCATCAAGCCTTATTTCATGCAATGCCTCTCCCCATGCTGCATTCTTCTTCTTTTTTTCTACTTTCCTTTGCGTTCCACTTTCACTTTCGCCAAGAGTAATAAGTACGTTGCCACACACGAATGGAAAATTAGGAAAACAAGCAGAGAGGGCTGCCAGCTTATTCGTGATTCTTAATTATGCGTAAATTTATCGTGGAAAATAAGAGCCTTGAAACTTCTCCGTGATAACTAAATTATTCCTTAGGTGAATTATTCCTTAGGTGAATTATTCCTTAGGTAAATTATTCCTAAGGTGAATTATTCTTTAGGTGAATTATTCCTTGGGTGAATTATTCCTTGGGTGAATTATTCCTTAGGTGAATTGTTCCTTGGGTGAATTATTCCTTGGGTGAATTATTCCTTGGGTGAATTATTCCTAAGGTGAATTATTCCTTAGGTGAATTGTTCCTTGGGTGAATTATTCCTTAGGTGAATTATTCCTAAGGTGAATTATTCCTAAGGTGAATTATTCCATAGGTAAATTATTCCTTAGGTAAATGATTCCTTAATAAATTATTCCTAAGGTGAATTATTCCTTACTCCTTAGGTAAAGTTAAATCGATATAAACTGGCGATTTGTAGTTTAATATTTGAAGACATTAAATTCCATGCGTAAAAATTGACGAAAAATCACATCAGCACATTATATACATGTATGTATGTGTATATATATATATATATAAATATATATATATATATATTATTAGTATTATTATTATTATTATTAATGAATGCTTGCTTGCACTGACACGCGAATAATGGTCGCTATCATACCAGCAAGCACAGCCACCTAATTCAAGGGCTTGCTAATCAGTGCATGCCGAGGCATTCAATGCAAAACCTGTTGCTTGAGATCCACTGAGCTATTGCATGCGTGACCCAGGTAATGTTAATCAGCTCAATTTTCAAGATTTGGTAAACTAACGAAAGATTAATTTCGGTTACACTTGAACAATTAAAACTGCATAAGTAAATGAAAAGTGGTTCACGACAAAAACCTTACACATGGTTTGCAATCATTCAAAACCTTTAGAAAAATGACGTGAAACTTCATAAAATCGTCTCCTTTAGATAGGATACGTACGCATAGAAAAAGCAAATGCGTTCTAGAAACATACGGACCTGCAATTTCCAAATAACGTCATCGTATCCAGGCATGGAAATTCATCACACATGAATGAATACTATGCGTTTTGTGATGTATTTCAGCCTTTTATGAAGAGAGATTTGAGGTCACAATAAAGCAATACAGAGCTGTAAGGAAAGTCACGAGTTCTCAGTCAGGATGATTTGAGCATCCATAAAAAAAAAATGTCTGAAGACTTGTCGCATATGATTTCTCTTCCTTCCAACCCAGTTCGTTTGATGTGACGATCACGGCTTGACGAATCATTTTTAAGTAGACAATTAAAACTATATTTAATATCTCCAGTTGTTAGATGTATATAATTAGAGTATTCGACTGATGAAAATTTCAGGACTGCGACTCATCAAAGGGCGGATGACATATTGCGCCAATTCAAGCCTGATAGAGCGGCTATTTATACCGAAGCCACTTTCAGGTGGCGTTATAAGAAAAAATAAATAAATAATATCTTTTCTTCGCTATAATACTCACTCGTCAACAACACCTGCATCGTGCCCCGGTTGAGAACACACAAATCTTGTTTATTGCAAAGGGTTCCTTGTTACGTAATTGCAATAACCACAAATCCCTCTCAACTTGTCGAATTCTGAATTGAATTGAATGTATAATTTTGGCTAGATGCCAAACACTGGGATCTACGAGGTCATTCAGCGCTGAAATGGAAACGGACAGTAAAAGGATTGGAAGGTGAGCCAGGAGGAAAACCTCAAAGCAGTTGCACTATGAATCAACTGTGGAAAGTAAGATGGAAGAAAGAGAATATGAAATGAGGTACAGTAAAAGGAACGAAAGGGGTTGTAGCTAGGAGCCTAAGGAAGGCACGCTGCAAAGAACCTTAGGTATTGCCTACAATGAACTGCATGAGGTGCACTGACGGCACTACCCCCTACGGGGACTTGTCGAATTATTATTTTTTTTTTTTTATGGTGGGTGGTGGGGCGGTGGGGGGATAACGCTTCTCACTACAAAGCCCTAGATCCAAATGCAAGAATATGATGTCTTTCCGATGCACGTAGCAGGAATCGAACCCGCACCCAGAGTATCAGAACGAGGTCACGTTTTTGCCATCATAACCATATTCAAAGAGTTAGGAGATATCCAAAAAAAAAAAAAAAAAAAAAAAAAAACCTTGGCATTAGGCAGCATACATTCATTCTTACACCACGAAGATTTGCAACTTCCGAAAGAAAATCGTATTAGATAAAAATAAATTGAGTCATATCTAATAGCGATGCATTTAGGAACCCAAACCACTGGCGTTTCCAAATTACAAACTTGCAAATCGTAGTGTTTTGTTGATCTATACGCCCCCCATTTTTATTGTGTAAATGTGCTATGATTATAAAACAAAATTGTACATTACAATATCTTGACAAAACTAATGTATTTGCAGCTATATAGTAAAAGAAAAGGCAAAACATGAGACCGACAGAGAGGTTAAAGTTGATGCAGACAGAAAAAGGGAGATATATAGGAAAAGAGAGAGAGAGAGAGAGAGAGAGAGAAGGTTGAAGGATTCATGGAATGGGCGGGAAAGGGAGGTAGGGCTGATAACAACCACATCCTCTAAATTAGTCATTCCCAAGATGGGCGGGACACCTCCCCCTGGGGACGGTGTGAGAGGAACAGGAACAGGTAGGGAGGAGCGGTAAAATGGCGTCCAAACCTGAAAAAAGACTAAATCCCAAGAATATATATATGCTTTACAAAGACTAAATTTCAATGTAAACATTTACGGACGAAACCGCGGTATGTAATGCTTATCTTTGGGATGTTCCTGTACGAGTATATTCAACCTGTCAAAACTGAGAAGACACGCGTAGTTAAAGGTGAGATATACCGTTACTATCCTTTTATCTTACTGAATAGGAAGGCTAAATATTGTTTGTTTATAATGTTGAAGTAATTATTTTGAGAATCTGCAGTAAGTATAATAGGCCAAACATCGTTTCCGAAATGTTTAAGCGAATACCACAGGAAAATGGCAGGCAGAAATCGGTATCAAGCACTTGGTACTGACCTTCTACCTGTCATTTTCCCCGTAATTCGCTTATGTAATGTAGTCAGGTGCATCTATTGTGATTTTTCAAAGCATATACTTGTTTATAACAATATAATTGCTCGGCACTGACCTTCTGCCTGTCATTTTCCACGTGGCATTAGCTTATATAATGAAGTCGCCAGCATTTACTGTGATTTTTTCAAGCATATACTCATTTATAACAAGATACAGTAGTAGTTCTTTTGTGAATCTGCAGTTGACAGTATCAAGAGGGAGGGATTGTTCCCTCAGAGAGGTGGCATGGAATCCAAGGGGTACGGAAGCCCAAAAAAGTTCGGGAACCACAGACCTAAATCAGGATAAGCTCATCACAGGATAATGACTTTGTTTTTGGCAAATGCCTGCATGGGAAATTGGCCTCACCAAGACGAACAATTCCTTGATGCTTATAAAGGAACAAAATCTGCCTTTAGCGCAGTACAAGAGTCCAGTGGGAATATTAAAAGTTGAGGAAGGGAAAAATGAACGATAAGAAATTACGAGATAAGTTTCTTGTAAGGACGTCATTCTTTACATTCTCCCAAAATGTAAGAAGGGGGGGGGGGGGGGGGGGCGGGAGTGCTATGTAAGACTGAGATAGGGGTGGGTGTGAGCACAGGAAACAACGAAAAGCAATAAACCATGAGCAAGCTCGCCAACTTTGCTTTCTCCCAAGACGAGGACGCTCTCTGTTGGGGAGAAGGATGTGATGACACTTTAAAAAGGTTATTTATGAGGAAAGTGAAGCAATGGAGTACCGCTCCAAGGCCTTTCGACTTTCCGTCCTTTAGTAAAGGACGAGAAGTCGAAAGGCCTCGCAGTGGTTACTCTTTTGTTTCAATTTCCTTCGTGGATTTTGTTCTTTATTTATATATTCATCATCATTTCCATTCCATCTTTTCGTGGTTCAGTTATATATATATATATATATATATGGTATATATATATATATATAATATATATAAATATACTTTTTTTTTACTCACTGGGATCGAACCCACGTCCTCTCAATTGAAAGGCAAGGGGCGCTACCCAACCGAACCACAAGGGTAATACAATTAAGTAATAAGTAGTAAAGCTTTAAGAAATGTAAAAACTACTTTTTTTTTTTTTTTTCAAAATGCAAGAAATTCCCATCCAGACACCAACTTCAGCCACCTATCCTCCTTAGAAAAAAAAAAAAAAAAAAAAAAAAAAAAAAAAAACAAAAAAAAAAAAAAAAAAAAAAGAGTATTGGAAGTGCGCCCCCGCCAACCCCCCAACCGCCCCCTCCTCCATCCGCAACCCCGCATCAGATCACCTGAAGTTCCCTTCAACACTCTCGCTTTAATTATTAATATCGCCTGGTGAATGTCGAACTCTGTTCCTCTTTCTTCTTCTTCTTCTTGAGAGAGAGAGAGAGAGAGAAGAACAGGAAAAAAAAAAATTCAAGACACTGATCTGGCAATCTCATTTGGCTTAACTAGGCCAACCACCTCCTCCACCCCAATTTCCAATCGCCATCCGTCTGGGATCCTGTAGTAGTAGTTCAGGAAAGGACACACGCCTCACTGGTGGCTCGTGCACAGAAAGGATCTCTCAGGACCCCCGACCCCCCCGGCCCAGCCCCCACCCCCCGGCCACCCCCCACCCCCCCACCCCCACCTACTACACAGTCAGGATTGCAGCTAATAAACGGGAATGGAGTGGGGGAGTCGAAGAAGAAAAGTAGTAGGGGGAAGGGAGGAGAGAAATGTCTAGAAAGGAGAGGATGAATGAATATATATATATATATATATATATATATAGTATATATATATATATATATATATATATATATATACGCATCAAGTTACAAATGTCCGTCATTATCA
>NC_061094.1:71671929-71681929 GCF_015104395.2 Macrobrachium nipponense | reverse complement strand
AGATTTTAGCTCGTTGCTCTTGTCATCAATTGGTTTTGTATTCATATAATACAAAAATGAATAGTTTCCTTCTATATGAAGGAGAAAAAGTCAATGTTTTTTTATAGTATTAGGCACAGAATAAAAACAGCCTGAAATATACAAAATGTTCTAAAAACTACACACATATATATATACTACACATTTCGTCAATTTGTTTTGTATTGCCTATAATACAAAACTGAACTACTTCCCTCTAAATGAACGAGAAGAAATAATGCTTTTCAACGTATTATGCATGAAACATTTCAAATACACAAACTTTTAAAAACGGCACATATCAAAATCTATTGTTGAACGAACACTTAAATATATAAACTGTTTTAAAAAAGGCACATATCAATATCTATTGTTAAACGAACACTTAAACCCTCATACCAAAAAAAAAAAAATTAGTCTGAAAATTAAAGATTCCGGTTTTTGAAGTCTGACGATCTCAAACTATAAAGGATAAAAAAAAAACAACAAGTGTGTAAAAGAGTATGCAAAGAACAGAAAAAAAAAAGCTTAAAAGGCGAGAGATTGGCGTCTCTCCCGAGATCAAAAGGACGTGAGGGGGGGGAGGGGGGAGGCCGCAATTCAGGGCTAAGCCAAAAATTACGTAAAACTTTTCTTTTGTAGAAGCGGAGAAAAAAAATGTTAACTGTGAAGAAATAAGTTTGAGAGTCACGAGATAATAGACCCGTCCTCTCTCTCTCTCTCTCTCTCTCTCTCTCTCTCTACCTGATGATTGGTCAGCTGCTGTAGAACACAGCTGATGAAGGGCGTGAAGATCATCAGTGCTATGAGAGTAATATAGAACGCAAAATATATCCTTTATTTCATGGATGTGCCCGACTTTTATTATTTCATCTATTTATTATCGTTTCATTGTTGTGTTTTTTTATCTTCAGTTCTGGAATAATAAAAGTCTCTCTCTCTCTCTCTCTCTCTCTCTCTCTCTCTCTCATAAAAAAAAATCCTGACTTCAAAAAGATAAAAAGCCTTAAACGTCGATTTTTCTAAAAGAAAAAAAAAACACTGACCTCAAAAAGATTTAAAAACGTCGTTTTTTATTCTATATTATTAGAACCAAATGAAGAAAAGTAAAAAAAAACTGGCAGTAGTCTAAAAGATCATTTTTAAAATGTATTAATTTAAAAAATGCCGTAATAAAAAACACCACTGACCTCAAAAAGCTAAAACCCTTAAAGGTAGTTTTTTTCTTATTTTATTTTATCAGAACTGAATGTGGATAAAAATTTACCCCCAGCCTAGAGGTCATTTTTAAAACAAAAAAATGACTGACCTCAAAAAGATAAAACCTTTAAACGTTCGTTTTGCCTTATTCTATTTCATCATCAAAATCGGATGAGGAAAAGAAAAAAACTGCCCCCAGCTTATAAGGTCATTTTCAAAACGCTGTAATTAAAAAAGAAAGAAAGAGAAAAAATACTGATTAGAAAAAGATAAATCCCTTAAACGTTCCTTTTGTCTTATTCTATTTCATCATCAGAACCGAATGAGGAAAAGGAAGCAAAAAAAATAAAACTAAAAACTGCCCCCATCCTAAAAGGTCATTTTGAAAAGCGCCGTAATTTTCCAGCGTCGTTGAAAAATGGGACACTAGTGTCCGCCTGCACAAAAGGCATCGCTGCCTGGAGACCTTTATTGCAACAATAATTTTTGCAAAGCGATACCCGCTCATCAGGCGACGGTGACACCCGGAAACGAAGGAAAAGTCGATGTTTGTCTGCAATACTTAGGCCGTGAATCCTTTTTAGCTGTTTTTTAAGGATCACCAGAATATGAAATGTTAGCTATCTAAAGATACAAATGTTAGCTATTTAAGGATCCGCTGAATATGAAATGTTACCCATTTAAGGGTCCTCAGAATACGAAATGTTAGCTATCTAAGGATACAAATGTTAGCTATTTAAGGATCCGCAGAATATGAAATGTTAGCTATCTAAGGATACAAATGTTAGCTATTTAAGGATCAGCAGAATACGAAATGTTAGCTATCTAAGGATACAAATGTTAGCTATTTAAGGGTCCGCAGAATATGAAATGTTAGCTATTTAAGGATCCTCAGCATATGAAATGTTAGCTATTTAAGGATCCTCAGAATATGAAATGTTAGCTATTTAAGGATCCTCAGCATATGAAATGTTAGCTGTTTAAGGGTCCTCAGAATATGAAATGTTAGCTATTTAAGGATACAAATGTTAGCTATTTAAGGGGCCCTAGGATATGAAATGTTAGCTATTTAAGGATACAAATGTTAGCTATTTAAGGGGCCCTGGGATATGAAATGTTAGGTATTTAAGGATACAAATGTTAGTTATTTAAGGGGCCATGGAATATGAAATGTTAGCTATTCAAGGATGCAAATGTTAGCTATTTAAGGTTCTACAGAATATGAAATGTTAGCTCTTTTAAGGATACAAATGTTAGCTAGTTAAGGGTCCTCAGAATATGAAATGTTAACTATTTAAGGATCCTTAGAATATGAAATGTCAGCTATTTAAGAGTCCTCAGAATATGAAATGTTAGGTATTTAAAGATACAAATGTTAGCTAGTTAAGGATTATCAGAATATGAAATGTGAGCTATTTAAGGATCTACAGAATATGAAATGAAGTCCAAAGTTCAAAATAACTAATTCTAAAGAAATCAAATAAGGAAATACGTCTTAGTCAAAAATCAAAATATCTAAAATTACATTTATCATAAGTTTACGGTTCAAAATGACCTATATCTAAGCTTAGTGACCATATAATAAAATTCATCGATAGAGTAAAAGAAAAATACGTCGAGTATCATACATCAAAATGTTGAAAATTCCAATTTATTATAAGTCCACGGTTCAAAATGACCTATATTTAAGCTTAGTGACCAAATAATGAAATTCATATATAGTAAAAGTCAAATATTTCAAACGTCCAAAACCAAAATATCATTAAAACTCTAATAATCTATAAGTCCGCGGTTTCGACATGACATATTTTAAAAGCAACTATAAATAAGGAAATTCACTAATATAGCAAAAGTTCAAATATATACGTTAAGCGTCAAAAATCAAAATATCGTCGAAATTAGAATGAAAAACACCAAATGGCCCTCCATCAAAAATAATGTTGTTTTTGCAGCCGAGCCCAAAGCCGTGGTCGATCCCAATGATTATTGCCTGATAACAGTGATATTTTGCACCGACACTCTCTCTCTCTCTCTCTCTCTCTCTCTCTCTTCTCTATATTATATATATATATATATATATATATATATATATATATATATATATATATATATATGTGTGTGTGTGTGTGTGTGTGTGTGTGTGTGTGTGTGTGTGTGTGTATACACATATTCACACACAAAAACATATATATATGTGCGTGTGTGTACCCTCTCTCTCTCTCTCTCTCTCTCTCCTCTCTCTCTCTCTCTCTATATATATATATATATATATATATATATATATATATCTAGATATTACGTATTTAGCGGCCTTGAGAGAGGCTATATACGTAAACGGAAATAATTGAGGGATTTCAAGAGGAAATTGCTTTAACTTACCGTAAAACTGATAGTTAGTGATAATTTCCTTAGAGGGAAGGTCGCCAGAAAACTCAGCTCGTTACTTTACAGCTATTTATTTACAAAAAAAAGGCCCTTGCTGGCCTGGAGAAAAGGTAAATGCAGCGTCCACCACGGTGGGACTTATATATCTCTCACAAATGGCTAAAATGTAATTGGATGAATTCAAGCTGGTTTCATAAACTTGGGTAATGCACACTTGCAGGCAGAGAGACTGGGCACGGGACTCATGGAATCTGGATGTCGTGTTCAGTGGCTCTTTGTAGAAAAGCATGGCCTCCCTTTGTCTGAGGCCTGGGTCAATCAGCGCGCCACTCACACCCTGGATAGGCCTAACAGGAAGGCAGGTGGTGGGACATCCGTCCGATGTCACGTCTCGCAGCCGACTGAGGCAGAACGCAGGCTCTTTGCTTGGGTGTTGGGATTCAGCTTAACCCCCCACAAGCAAGGCAAATCCTGGAAACAAGCATACAGCCAGCAGAGGGGTCACAGGAAAGAGAGCTTAAGATATAGGTCTAAGAAGTACCAATCTGCCTACATCCTTCCCTTTTGAGATACGTCCCTAAAGCTGACAAAAGACACTTTTCCCCCAACTGGGGAACCCCCTATCTCTGGCTGGCGGGTTTTGGTTCCCGCGTTTCCTAAAAATCAGCTGATATTTGGAGGAAATGGCTGCCATTTTCCAAATCAAATTAATTAATTAATTGCGGGGTAGACGAAACGATCTATAAACGTCACAGCTCCCCCTGTTAAGAAGGCATTCACTCCCTTTCGGGCGTGAAGGTCTTGGCTTAAATAAATTGATCGTCTCGACTACCCAGTTCTCCTACTCCAACTTGAAGTTTTTTGAGCAGCGATACAGCTAACTACAGTGGCCTACCTAACTTATAGGTGGAGATGCTAAGTGTACTAACTTAATGTAGTAATGTAGTCTAGCCTAAGTAATAACTACGGGTTGTCTGTGACGACAGTCTACTCTACCCCTAGATAAGGTTGCTTGAAAATTCTACTTGCTACTAACCTAATGCCCTGGTACTAAATCATTAGCCTAACCTACTCATTATAGTTAAATGAAGACGCAATCATTCCAGAGTGTGGTACGCACAGCAGTAGTTCAGCGACGGAACTGTTAAAATACATGAGAGGTAATGATGCGTGGGGATGATGAGTGGTTAGTTGACCAGGATGGAAATGCAATGAGGTAATTATATTTAAGTGAGGGTTAGTATCACCATGGCTAGGGGTTAGAGGGTTAGTTCTACTGGCAGAGATCAGGCTGGCTACCTTCTCTGGGTAGGTGCCAGGATCACTCTGCAATTGAATGCGACACTGTACCTCGGGCACAGGTGTCAAGGAGAGCATGTGGCTCTTTGGTTAGTGTGTTAAGGATTTGCTACGTCCCTTCTTCTTCTTCTTCTTATTCCTCCAGGACCTGGCTATACCAGTCCTAGGAGTAGACGGAGGCACCGACTATGGGGAAAGGCCAGAAACGCCGGCAGGAGCAGAGGCAGTGGTAGCCTGAGGGATTTCAGGAGAACACCCTACTTCGGTATCTGCAGCAACCGTCGTAGAGGTGGAACCTACTGCAGGGGAGGCCCTCACTCCGGCTGCTGCGACAGCCGACGTAAGGGGAAAACTCCAGGCTGACTCCTGGTCGGGCAGTTTCTGGTTTTCCATAGAAGGTATGAAGGTTAGGTCTGCCGGAGGTTCATCCTCGGGCAACAGTGGTGAGGGTGAAGAAGACTCATGGACTTTGGATTGGCCATGGGCTGCGGTAAGCTCCATGCCTGTTGGAGGATCTCCTGTAGGAGGATCCTTGGTTAGGTTAGCGCCGGCCACTAGCTCGGGGCCAGGCGCAGAAGTCAAGTTCTGTGGTGGCTCTACGTCCAGGCTGGACGGAGCTTGGCACTGCCCAGTGCTGCCAAGTGGCACTGGCAGAGAGTTGAGGTTGACTGGACCTGTGGCGGGTACCGGAGGTGCAATACCTCTCAGCGTGCCCTTGGAAATGGGAGACAGAGGCTCCTGTCTCTTTTGGAAGGCTAAGCCTTGTGGAAAATGGACAGTGTCCACTGCTGGTAGGCGGCTAGGACACCTAGGCCAATTAGTAGAGTGCCCTATTACATTGCAGGTTTTGCAACGGAACTGTGAATGGTCAATCTCCCTCCTTGGTAACGGGGGAGACTGTTGGTGGACATACTTCCTGGAGGAAGTAGAATTTCGATGACTCCTTGCCTTGGAGTGATTCGACGTGGGGTTAGGACCCCTAGGCTTTTTGGAATGCGAGGGAGACTTCATGTCTTGCCTAGGAGGAGGTCCGAACCTCCTGGAATGTAGCTTGCAACTGCAAGGGTACATACTCTGGAGAAACGAGGTCTGGTGACTCTCAATTGTACGGTCGGAAGGATCAGTTTAATATGGTTGATACCTTCAATGGTGATTAATTGACGTCTATCGACGTTAGCCCCTCGGGGGATTCGATCTTACCCTGTTATCAGGGCGATTTGGCGCCAGAGTCGTCGTGGCTCTGACGTGGCTTGGCTGATAATGGTTTTGGAGGGTGCGACGGTTATAGGGCCCTTAGCTGGGGGTCCTAGTGAGGAAGGATTAGTAACAGCCATTGCGATGGCAGGAATATTTGTGATTAGCGCACCCTCCTAGTTTGGAAGCAAGGTGACCCTGGCGGCCACAGTCTCGGCAGAACTTGTTCCAGAACCTCTTCCGTGGCACTGGACGGTAAGGCCAAGATGGCCCCACAGGTTGCGAATCTGTGGAGTCACCAAGGCTGGCAGTGTGCTCTGGCACAGGTGAAGAGTCCTCTCTGGCAGTGATCTGAGGTAGGGAGGTTAAGGAAACCTCCGTTGAATCATCCTCGGAAGCAAGTCCGGGGTTAACTGGTGGGCTTACCTCTTCCAAAGTGGAGGAGGTAGGCGGTAAGATGGTAAGAGGCTGAGATGATGCGGAAGAAACGTCTGGCTCTGACACTGGGTCAGGGCCAGGTTCACAAATAAAAGGGATGTCTGGGACATCGGAGGCACTAGCCTCTGAATCTAAAATTGAGGTTTGATTATGAGGCATGCTGCAGGGATCCAGTGCATCTGGTAGTGGGAGCTGCGTCCAGGGGAGATACGGCTTAAGTAGATCTCGGCCCAATATCACCTGATAAACATCATGAAATTGGTCAAACTACGCCCAGGCGGCACAATGTGGTTTCCTTGGTCTTCTGGTCCAGAAAGGGCATTTTTACAAGTTCCCCAAGAAGGTACCGGAACGGGAAACAGAATAGAGGTTACCGTCAATCCATTCAAACTGAATTTCTTCGTTCGTCTGGATTTTGGCACCCTAGGCAATGCCTTTCTTGGAAATAAGGGAGACCTGGGCTCGGTGTTCTGCCATGACTTGTACCCACTGATAGGCCGTAGGAGACTGTTCATCAGGCAGGCTACATCGTAGCCTTGGAGAAGTTCACCCTGGAAGCTCTCCTCCCAAGGTAGAGACCGACTTGGGCACTGGTCAGAATCCACAGCATGCCCACGCACACAACAAGTGGTGCAGAACCTCCGCAACCACCTCTTACCGGGAGTCCAGCTCATGGTCTGGGGCTTAGAAACTAGCAGAGAGATTGCGTCATCTAGGAGAGCTAGCTCATGCTTTCTCTCTTCTTCTTCTTTCTTTCCTCTATGCTTCTCTGCTTTCCTCTCTGCTTGCTTTCTTTATTTCTTTTCCTTTTCTTGCCTGCTGCGCCTTTATCCACTGGTCAAGTGCTGGTCCAGTGTAACCAGCCTCCTTGCCCAGAGTTATGAGGGCTCCAAGCTTCTCTAGCTCTCTGGCAAAGAAGTCGCGGGAAGCAGGGGAAGACATTTCCCTTAGGCTGCAGTAGAGGCTCGGAGGAAAATGAAAATAATGACCAGGAAGGGTACTGAATGGAATGGGAGTGCCTACTGTGGAAAGTGGCACTCACTTGGAAATGTGTTCTGCGACGTGGTAATGAAAAGTCTGAAAAGACTGGGTGCTCGGTGGCACTTTGTGAATGGCACCTTCTGATGAGGTGAAAAAATCGAATGAAGTGTGCGGCGTACATCACACTTACGGGCGTTCCCAACTTGGGAGACGTTGGAATGGGCTACCTGTAGGTCCAATACAGGTGCACGGCACTTTTCGGAGGCGTTCCTTGGTTTAGTGATCCAAAATGGTGGATACTCTAATGAATGGGCGTTCCGTAGGACGGACACGCAGGTATAGGGCTACCTGTACGTCTGTACAGGTGCGCGGCACTTATGAGGAGGCGTTCCTTGGGCAGCACTAGTAGTGCTGGTATTGCGGCACTTCGGGAGGCGTTCCCTTGATTGGTCCGAAGGATCACTGATCCTTGTACATGGACATTAATGAAATGGGGCGTTCCGTAAGGACGGACACGCAGGTTTGACAGCACTTAGGGCTGGTATTGCGGCACTTTGGGGAGGCACTTTGGGTGATCCGGGATAGCGGATTCACTAATGGATTGGGCGTTCCGCAAGGACGGACACGCAGGTTTGACAGCACTTAGGGCTGGTATTGCGGCACTTGGGGAGGCGTTCCCTTGTTGAGTGTTTCCGAAGGATCACGACCCCCCCTGGTACACGGACACACTAGTTCCTTGGGCGTTTCGTAAGGACGGACACGCAGGTTTAATGGCTACCTGTACGGCCTGTACAGGTGCAATGGCACTTATGAGGAGGCGTTCCTTGGAGCACTGGTATCATGCTGGTGTGTCCCGGACACTACATGCAGTATACTTAAATATACTGAAGTGAAATGGTACTCTGTTCGTGGCAGAGTGTAATGGTGGAGGAGAGAAAGTAAAAGGTGGGAGTACTTCAGCAGCCAGTCGATGGACAGTGTCAAGAATTCGTGGCACTGTGAAATGGTAAGACCTGACGTGCACTGGTGGTGGCCAGTCCTAAACTGGTAACGACTTCCGTGTCTGGAAGTAATGAATTTGCGTGGCACACTGTGCGAATTGTGCTTGCGGTATACGCAAGTCTTTCGTGATAAAAGAAAATGAAAAGACCACTCGGGCAACGACAGGTAATGGAAATTTTAGAAATGCTCAGTCCCTCGCTGAAGTACTCGATAAATGAAATAAATAAATGCTTGCAAACTGCAATGGACACATGCGCGTACGTATCACGCTGTGTAAATGAAAGACACAAGAGACTAAAATAATGTTAACTCTGCATGCTATAATTAATGGTAAGATGTAGTACTCTTGGCTTCGTGAATACTGGGTTCTGGTTTTCTCTCTCTCTCTCTCTCTCTCTCTCTCTCTCTCTCTCTCTCTCTCGGAGAGGGTGAAAAATGATATATGAATGAACTCCCTTATATTGAATTGAACTACTAATGTTAATTTAATATGACGCAACTTACGTTAAATGATTTACTTACGTTAACGTGAAATGAAAGAATTGCTTTGGATAACGTTTTTATGAAAATGATAACGCGCTCGCGTTGAACGACTTTTACGACTAATAGTAGCGGCTTGCGCTTATGAATGATTTTGGCGTTTCAATATGAATTTTACAAAGACGCGTTTTACGTTAACAATTCTTGTGATTTACTCTACTTCTGAAGATTTACGTTAACTTTTATGTAAGATTACTAGGTCCCTGTGAACGTGAAATGACGGTAAGGATTTTAATAATGCAAAATGTTAGCAAACACTTGTGAATGAGGTTACGTTAAGTATGAAGTGAAATGAAACTTTCGCTCAGCACGCGAGTGAGCGATGCGAGGTGAAACACGTGAGGCGAGTTGGGTAGTGCGGATAGCAGAGATGGCGAATCAGCTGATCCTCTGTAAACGCGGAGGCAATTTACAACACAAAATTCTACTTTCTTATTCAAGGCGAATTACGTTAATTTCTCTGGCAGAACGATAGATACTAGTACCGAGATTGATATTATTTACGTTAAAACTTTGAGACTTACGTTCTTTGCTTAAATTGTTTAGGTAATGCTTAAGAGATAACAAACATGGCTGCTTCTTTGTGAGAACGAAGGTTGGTTGAGACCACGCAGGCGCGAGAGTGCGCGAGCTGAATTAAGCTGAGAGGTAAGCGGTTACCAACACTTGGAATGAAACTAAGTTAAAAATGAATACCCTAACATATCAC
The DNA here is from genome assembly GCF_015104395.2 of Macrobrachium nipponense. Classification (NCBI taxonomy): domain Eukaryota; kingdom Metazoa; phylum Arthropoda; class Malacostraca; order Decapoda; family Palaemonidae; genus Macrobrachium; species Macrobrachium nipponense. The sequence goes on along the minus strand of NC_061094.1, from coordinate 71,672,163 downwards.
AGACAAAAGAATTGTACACTTCTTTTGCCATAACTATTAGTAAAACACTCCTAACTAGCTAGGCTTTCCAACACAGCAATAAACCCTGGCAAAGCACTTCCTAGTTTGATCTGGTCCTTTCTGGCATCTATCTAATACACGTGCTGTCTCGTCCTACGAGAACAATGCGATTTACAAAATAACAGAATTCGCTCGGCGCTCTGGCCGTTACAATATAATAATATTTCTCACTTC